>NC_052106.1:1897332-2021064 GCF_012273895.1 Zerene cesonia | reverse complement strand
TTGTATATTTATAGCGTTCCTCCTTCCTTTCTAACATTGAAATAATTTTTTAAATCGGAACAGTTAGTTAGTTCCTGGGATTAGAGCATTCAAAGAAAGAAACAAACAAGAACTTCAACTTTATAGTATTTTTTTTTTTTTAATTATTTCTGTAGGTAATTACAAGTAGGTGGTGTACATCCTCATGTTGTTTGATACTTACACGTGGAGAAACATATATGTGTGTTTTATAAATGTTATGCTCGAAAGCTCGAAGATATCTTATTTCACAAACCATCTCAACTTCAAGAACTGTAACTAAACGTATCCGTAGACTAATGGCTGATATTCTTTTGGGCGGGAAAATATGAAGTGAAGTTACATCTACTACCAACAATAATTTCCTACTATTCTTATCTTATACCTTTAAACGAGCAATTCTTGTATATATATATATATATATATATATATATATATATATATACAATTGGAATCTCAGAAGCGGCTCCAACGATTTTCATGAAATTTAGTATATAGGGGGTTTCGGGGGCGATAAATTGATCTAGCTAGGAATTTTTTTTAGAAAATGTCATTCATTTTCGTGTATTATTCGTGTTTTTTTTCTGACATCTATTGGTGAATAATAATACTATTTTGCTTCGTAGTTAGCTGGACAACTGAAATAACACATAGCCACTTTTTATACCGATATTCCTACGGGATACGGATTTACGCGGTTTCAACCGCGGGTCACAGCTAGTACTATATTATATGTATTCGTAAAAACATATTATTACGTCATTACTATTCTTTTTTTAAAGTATTGAAGTAATTTTTTAATTAATTCCACACAGCAATGGCCTTGGGTACATACAGACTTCCTTATACCATGAAGGCGGTCAAGGTTACATATTCACCAAAATAACAGATTTTATTAGGCCACGTCCACATTACTAGGTACCTAGGTAAGATAGGTTTCACAAGAAATGTTTGGTTTACAATCGGCTGTGATTATCGGAAAGGAGATTACAGTTTATAGTTTTTTACAGAGAAATATGTAAAAATGTAGTGTACTTTTATTCTGGAAGCGTTTATGGTGTTAATTTTAGCTTAAGTATACTGTGTTTTAGTTCCAAATAAACAATTTTGATTATTTTAATTCTTTGTCTAGATAACTAACATTAGATACCTTAACAATGTGGATTACTTGATCATGTAATAAATAAGAATATGTTATATAGGATACATCAAAGTGGCTATCTTCATGCTAAATTTCAGCCTGATCGTTACAGCAGTTTGGGTTTTGCGTTGATAGATCACCTTTGCGTTTTATATATTACACATTTTGATATAAAAACAAATTGTACACCCATTTCTTGCCATATCTGCCAGGTAATTTTCCATATAAGAATTCACAAATACTCTGTACTACAGCAGTATAATCGCAGCTTTATAAATATCGTTAATTTAGCCAACTATAGCAGCGATACTTACGTTGAATTGGACTCTGCTATGGAAATACGAATATAGCCACGTGACTATTTTATTCTTCTATTTGACACGTGTTGGAAAATTAAAAATTAACATTCTTATACAAAAAGTTACATTCGAAGACATCGGTATTACGCTATGTTTAAGATTTGTTTCGGAATGGATTTCTTAGCCATACGGATTTAGGCATATCATTTAAAAAATAGTTAGCTAGTAAGAAGACGTATCAAATATTCTTACATATTCTATGGTAGAACATTCGCAACTTTGTAAACAAATACAATGCTTTGTTTTTCTATACTTATCGAGAGAATCGTAATTTCGAAAAACAACAAAAACTTCTCTCAACGTAATCAAAGAAAAACAACATCTCCGAAAACAACCTTGAATCTGTCAATCTTTACTGGCGCACAAGAAAAAGCGAATTCTAATGTATTTATCATAATCAGTAATACGCAGGAAGGTAACCAAGGTCGTATGTACAAGTATATGAACAAACATCGTTAGAATAATATATTGATGGAAACTATGAATGATATTGCCGGGCGGTATAACCTTGCAAATTTAAATGGATAGGACTACTTAAGAGCATGGAAGTTATTCCATACATTATGCACTTACATGGGCATTTCTATGATATGCTTTTTGTATGCATTGCGTCCTATAGAACTCTGTTTACTTAAAAATCAATTACATATTACGAATTTTATGTATCTAGTTTGAAATGATATTTCGACCAAATCTGACGCGAACACCTATTTAAGATTGTATTTATGTGGAATTTTTCCGGACATGATTAAATGGAGATTATAGTGGCTGGTAATCAATTAATGTGTAAAATTGATATATCGATCTGTAATGGAATGAACTATACAATCTGTAAATACAAGAAAAAATTGAGGTTTAATGGAGGCAGTTATAGAGATAAATAAAAAGACCATGTAATAAACTTTAAATCATAGAAGAACTAGTTGGCGCTTATTTACTGTTCGAAAATGCATGGATATAAAAGAAAAAAGTGTGATTACAAAATTTTTAGACTGTAAATTCAACACGAAAATTTAAACTAAGCTAAAAAATGGTTTCGTTACACGTTAAGTGTACGTAAAAGGTCGTGTCGAAAATAAATGAAAACACCTCGCCATCGCGGTAAAAGATGAATTATGCACGCTAGAATTTAGACGAATGTCAGAACTGAGAAGTTATAAGCACTATGTCAGTAGGTCACAAAGATTAGGTACCATAAAATGATGATCAAAAAGATAGTAAGCTCTTTTATGTACTTTTATGAGACGTGTAGAAGAGTGAGGAAATACTTGGTGGTTTTTCTTAGTATCTAAAGTTGTAGATCGAAAGCTTACAGCTGCATAAACAATTAAGCCAGCCAGATTAAAAAAGCACCCTTGTATTTTAGATAAAAATTGGTACCCATAACATCACTTAACGTATCTAGGATACAAACCTTTCCCTGCCTACTCCTACTTATCTCTTATTTAATAATTTGAGAGAAACTATTTATGATAGGCAATTTCATTACGAATTCCAGTGCCTATAGCTTAATATCACATTAACCATAGCTATAAACTGAACAGAAATTAAATACTATTCAATATTCTTTGAATCTCTTAATCTGCGTTGATAACGCTTAAGAATCGTCATACTCTTACATCCTGTGAGAATTGAGCACAAATATTAATAATGTTATTTATAATAGACTTTGTAAAAGCGTTTTATTACATAATATTTTAAACTTAAACTGAAACTGCAGGCTGTCTTTGAGTATTTTATAATTTATTATCGCATTTTTAGGTTAAACTCGTATCATGAGTCCATTGTGATAACGATAATAATCATTTTGCTTATGTAACATGAATGGTCTACGTGTCTAGCGATACACGCCGAGCTATGTTCTAGTTTCATTAGATCCAGGAGGTATTAGGCATACTAAGGATGTATATTTGCTTGTATTTATAATTTTTATGCTGATTACTATGTTGTATTTATTGGTATTTGTGTTCTGCATACAATAACCATAAATTATAACACCGGAAACTAACAAAATACAGAAATAAAAAAATTAAGATTAACTTAATACTATAATTAATAATTATTGAAGAATTGTTGAAATAGGTCCAGTATTTACCGATATTAGCGCGTTCAAACAGACAAACACTCAGCTCTCTTCAGCTTTATATTATTAGTATACATGTAGCTAATATCCTATATTTATATTCAATTACAGCGTGCTTATAAAAGAGTTCACAGTTTAATGGTAATTAAATTAAATTCACGTGTTTCTGTAATCTATAGTTTACTGCGCACTTACAACTGAACAAAACAATTACCTATACGTAATTTCGTAGTCACTATTGTATAATTGTTAGGTATATTGACATGACGAATTATTAAATCTACTCGTCATATGCATAAAAATAAAGATAACAAAGGACTTTTTAGAAAAGACTAGACTTTTAAGAATTATTTCACCTGACGATAAGGCAATATTTTATTTCATTATGTCGGAGGACATCTGAGCTGGTAAGCGATGGTAAGCGATCACCACCGCCCATGAAAAATTACAGAGGTGCCCGTGCAAATGCGTTGCCCGCTTTAAGAAGTAATGGATATGGATTGAAGACTAGAAAGAAGGAATGGACTAGGAGGGTGAAGAAAAGAAATCGGGCTTCCGACTCACCCGTTCACCGAAGAAAACACAGTAATATTATCCTTTTCTTTGAGTCTGTTACTATTTCACGACGGTTTTCTGTAGGGGTATGGTACTTCCCCGGTTCGAGCTGGCCCAATCTGTGCAGAATAGTACTCGACTTATTTAATTACTCGATTAAATTTGATTTAGTTGTGGTATAACATCAAACAATAAAAAAATATCTATGCATTGTATTTAAATTAATCCATATTACTTGTACTAAAAATATAGAAAGCCGGACACATTTTACATTATAGCAACACAATTGTTACATTGTACTCGTTTACAATTGACTCTAAAAAGAAATAAAAAAAATTACCGACTGAAGTTGCTAAGAACGTTGATTTCTTTCTGATACTCAATACTTGTTCTCAATTATCCCTTCTCCAGCTGAGAACAACGTATTTTCAAGATCCAGTGAATACTTAACCCAGATTGCAGGACAATGGGATGTAAAAATGAAAGATTTACCATCGCCATAGAGTATATAATTCTTAGATTTCTTGTCTCATTTATTTTCCTCTAGAAGACAGCCAAGATCATAGAAGTGAAGTTCGTACACACTATATCTATCTCCGTTTTTAGACATTTTTTGTGACAAATTACAAACAAAATAGGAGTCAGGATGGACTAGTCTGTTCATGGATACATTAGATTTTATATGACCCTATTTCTTTTGACTAAAAAATTTAAAGGGTCATATACAATTTAATATAAAAGAAGAATAAAAAATGTATATAACTTACAAGCTACTGAAGAAGAAATTTTGAAATTGAAAAAAAAAATAGTTACGTAAAATGTGAAATGTTATAAAATAGTTCCGGATTCATCAGGGGCTGTTCGCTACAATTAGCTTGTTTTGATCCTCTTCCTTCGTTTACTACACTGTGTGACCCCTCCCTTTAAAGTTTAATTCGCAAGAGCCCTCATTTGAATTGAATACCTCCTTCGTTTTTGGGAACATCGGTAAATAATATCGCCTTATGACACGTACCAAATATGTAATACAACGGAACGATACGAACCCATTGATAAATAATAATCGTTGATATCATATACAATGTTATATATTACAAACGACACCGGCTCTTGCATGCATATTGGGCGATTAGCACGCTCCAATTTCATATCAATCCATAAATTATAATATTGATTTCGACGGCCTTTCATGCGACTTCATATAATAACATTTTACATATGAAAAGTCACCATCCTAGGCTACATCTATGCTTACCAGCAGGATGAGGAGATGGTAGACAAGCGCTTCCCTAACATACATAAAAAAACTGCTTTAGGATCCGTGTCAATACAACAATGTCATGAGTTTATCTTAACATCCTTTTTAGGATAGAATTAAAAAACTAAATTGAAGCAAGCAAGAGAGGCAATTTATTCGATTGTATCAGAAAGGGTGTTTTCAATAATGTGGATGAAACGCTTATTTTTGTTTTTGTTAAGGCATCTAGACATCAATAAAACCTGATAGTATCATAGTTTCTCCGTAAAGTGTAGTAATAATCGCCTAGATTGAGAGATAGTAGAGGGATAAAGGTATATGTTGTTTATTCGTTGAATATGTCTTACATATCTTTAACAAATGCACTAAAAATTATATTTAATTATCAAAGCATTTCAAAACAACACAATGATAAGCTACTTAACTTGTATTTAGTCGTGATACATTGGTGAAAATACGTTTAATATTTTATCTGCTTACGCACCTTGAAGGCGATTCAGAAAAACTAAACAATATGACGATAAAAAAGCTAATAGAATATATATCTCTATCGGTCGACAACTCTATTGAAGACTCAATTTTTATATGACTACTTGCCTTACCAGCCCCGGTATCGCACTTAAATATGGTCTAGAACACACGGGTACCAGTATATATTATATTATCTGTGAACCAGGCATCACATAAGTATGCAAATGTGAAAGAATTGGTTGAAATCGATCCAGTACTTCTGAGATTAACGGGTTTAAGCAAAACTCTTCAACTTAATATTATGGCTACAGTTTCATTGGGAAACCTACGTTTTAATAAATTTTCGCGTTTATTATTATTAGTTTTTTGAAAAACAATCGTGATTGTTAAATTGTCCGAAAGCCAAAAATTATCATAATTCCTATTAATATAATTTAAAAGTATGAAAGTCCGTAAGAATGTATTCATTGATGTGTTTTTGTTACTCTTTCATGTTAAAACTACACAAAGGATGATGATATTTGGCAGTGGATCGATAGATTTATACCATATTTGCTTTGTGGGTGAAACCGCGCGGCACAGCTAGTCATGAAATGAATAGACTTTAATGTCTCCAATCTATGTTCTAGTTCTAGTTAGTATGGGTGGCACATAAATCCACTTGATAAAAAAAAGATTACAAAAATAAATAGCAATGATTGATAACTCGTACAATAAATAGAGGTTTCGTAGAGCTGAGCTAGATGTACGGCGGAATCTTAAGATAAGATAATTATGCAATCAAAACATGTTTACAAAACTTTAAAAATGTATTTTTATTATATTATACATATATATATATTAATGAAAAATGCAGCGTTTAACGTAAACATGCGAATTTCTGAACTGAACCTGAACGTTTAAAAAAGTAGCAAATTATTATCTACCCGTCTGATGTAATAAAGCCTATAACATATAACAATATAGAAATGATTTTTTTGAAATCCATATCAATACATTTTTTGCTTATACTGTTGTTTATTTATATTATAATGAATAATACATTTTTGACTATTGCAACAACTTTCAATTTTTTTAAGTGATAGATTAACGTTAAATACATATAAATATGTATATTTTCAGACATTTCTCAATAAACTGTCAGAATTTATGAGCGTGGCAAGTAAGCTTTAGTAATAAACAAACCATTTATCATAAAAATTGCTTTAACAAGTTCTTAATTTCGTTTTATAAAAACCGGAGCAAAGTTGAAATAACAGTCCTTTAGTTTGTTAATACAATCAGTAAATACTCGGAAGTTCCTAACGTAATATGTTTTGTAAATAATAAGAGGTAAGCGCAACCACAGACGTAGTTATTGTGAGTCGTAAATTATTCTAAATGAATTCTCAGCGTGGGTATCGATGTTATTTGAAGACCAGGTAGTGGAGGTAAGAAATATTTTTACCTTAGAGTATCTAAGTACAATTTATATCTATACTTGATAAATTTAATTTGCTTGAACGTGCTAATATGTGCAAAAATTCTTCTATTGTTGTATACGTACGTGATCCATGAGTGCATGTGGTCGAGTACGTTTCGGCACGAATTGGGCCAGCTCGCACAGGAGAAGTATCACGCCCCCACAGAGGATCGGCGTGAATTGGTAGCATGCTGTTGTGTCTCGTTGGGTGATCGGGGGAGCCGGAGGAATTTATGATTAACAAATATACACATTTCGCCCATCTTGTAGATAAAGATTAGAATCCAACAATTCTTTAAAAATGGCAGATATCAAAATACATTCTAATCTGAATTTTAAACATGTACAGATAAGGTTGATTTAATTTATACAACCTAACAATCTAGAATCATTTTTTGTTTGTTACAAATTCCAGGTAGTTGTGACGGTATTTTGTTTGATGAAATATGTTTCATAAATTCAAATGTTAGTCCATGGCCCGGATAGCTCAGTCGGTAGAGCATTGGACTTTTAATCCAAGGGTCCAGGGTTCAAGTCCCTGTTCGGGCGGCTTTTTTTTTTGTTTATTTTACTTTTATTTGATGTGAATGCAGTTATTGATCAGCTTACTAGAAGCTTTTTAAACTATAATATGAATAACAGATAAATTGTAAGTGAACACAAAATACTATATTAGAATTATATTAAAAGTGTTCACTTACACGTAGACGTAAATTAATCAAATTATAATCTATAAATATATATCTATAAATACCATTTATGCTAGAATTTTAGTCTTGTGTGACTTCTTTTTGTGATATAAAAATGAGTGTAAGAGTGACTTTGGACTTCTTTTTATTATTACATACTTACTACGTATTTTATTTATGTAGGTACATAATAATTAAACTTTTTATTACCAGGGACAGCGACATGAAGACATCATGAAGGTTACCGTTGTCATGACTTCATTTTTTCACATTCAAATGTATTGCGGTTAAAATTGGAAAATCAAATTTCGAATTCAAAAAAAAAAATGCAATTCCTTGCCATTTTTATTCGACAAAATTCACAGTTCACAGAAATATTTTTAACCTATAATACAGCACATTGACACACTAACCGATATGGGACACACATCGTTGCTATGTGCCTTAAAGATCAAGGTTATAATATGATAGAGCTAAATTTACACAATTTGATAACACGTGACTCTGCGGCGTAATTTCGCGATTTAGATTTTCAGGTTATAAAATTGCACATGTGGTTCGGAATAGTTTTAAATTAAATTATGACATTTAAAACTGTCAATTATAAAGGATATCTTTAATTTAAGCTTCAGCTAGATTTAGAAATATAATATGTTGTATTTAGTATTATATTATCTGTGGTTTAGTTATAGATAGGTCATAGGTGTAGGTATAGGTTATATACTTTCGTGGCACTAACGACTTTGTTTCAACCTTCTGTATTCTCATTGTTTGTATTTTTTATGAACCAAACTAAAGAATATAAATTGTTTCATTGCATATAATAAAATTTTATACATCGTATATAATAAATATATATAATATATAATATTATATAATTATAGTGACATTTTTTTTAAAGATTTAATGGCTTGGTTACTAGACCTTTAAGCCCATTATAGTGACTATGTTTATATGTATAGATTGTTTAATTTTGTATGATAATAACCACCAAGCCTATGTTAAAAATTCTGTCTATTTTTTATTGATAATTTCAATAACACTAGTTTTATTTATCTGTAGTATGATATGAGTTTTTTATATAGACTCAAGGCTAGGCAACTGATTTATGTATGTTTATTGACAGATTACTAAATCGTTACTTTTAAAAGTATACAGGTAATAAAAACAAATATAACAAATAACTAACAATTACCTATTATTTGTAGGTAGGTATGTAATATTTATTACATCAAAGGATTTGAAGTATTGTTGGTATCTAGTATTTATTATTTGGTAGAGAGTAGAGGCAAGGTTCCCGCGTGAAATTGTATTATAAGTTCATTTAACTTTTTATTTTGAGTGAACGAAGCGTTATTTTATATTGGAACTTTTCAAATTGAAATTGTTTGCTTTAAAAATTAGGTGTTATGTTAAATATGCAAAATTACGTTAAATATTTCGTAATAGACCTCTTTCTTCAGTATGGCAATTTTTTTTAAGTGTGACATTATAATACCCTGCGATATTAAACGAATAATTGGACATTACTATGGAAACTGTTTGTTATTTATTATTGGTAGAGATGTCATGTTATTTTCATAATATTGTATTATAATTTATTACGAGAAGTGACAAATACCTGTATCTGTTGGCTTTTATAGACTGTTACGCTATCACTGTCAATTATTTTAATAAAAGATTACTAAATAAACGTTTATCTTTAATAAATAATAGGAATGTGTTTTCTTTAGACACTTTAATGCTAACATGGTTTTGATATAAGTTTTTGGTCTTTCATTTTAAAATAATAATACTTAGTTCCTCTCGTACTGAGATGTCATAATAGGTAACGTTTAAATGTAATTTTATTTTCTTAGATAATTCTGAGGACACCAGACATTATTTGAGTAAACATGTTATTATTAAATATTTATCGTTTTTATAATTAGATAGGATGTAAATTTTGTCGCCATAACAACTTTGTAAAATAAAAAATACTACGCATTAGCTTTTGTTTGCATGTGTGCGTAAGATAACCGATCGCTGTCATAGATTAATCGTTGATGTAAACACGACAAAAGGCAGGTAACCGAAGAGGATGAATCAATTTTACTGTTTTTTACAATGCAATTTATCTTTAACATATCTTGTGAAAAACATATTATCTTATGAAATATATTCATTTGATTTTAATAGATATGTGTGATTAGTTAACGAAAGGAGTTACTAGATTAGGGATGGTATTAGAATGGCTTTAAGTAAAAAACATTAAAATATATATTATGCATACAGGAGTATTAAGAACGTTATAAAAATGGAAATTGAACTCATTTTAATTCTACACAATTCTATTCGTCTAGACTTGAGGCTGCGGCGTTGATCTTTTATTTTACTTGGCAATGAGAAATCAAGTTGTCAATAGTTGGATCTACCAAATTATAATTTTATGACATTAAAATCTATTAAATTATAATTTTATCGTTTTTAATTACGCATTTTCTCTATTGTTTAAGTTAAAAATGATAATTGAATAAAGTGAAAATTTAATTAAGTATTTAATATATTGTTCAATTAAATATTTATTAAGTTCATATTGATTAACAGCTTTTGGTGTTCTATTGTTTTGTTTTCAAATATTGTATTACATTGTGTGATACCTACGTTACCTGTAATGTAGATTTTCAAGTTTGTTTTAATAGGTTAATGTCTCAGCATTCCGCAAATATTAATATCATAAGTTACAGCCTACATTCATAATCTCATTTACGGAATGTATCACTTTACCATTTTAGAACATAACTTTTATTACTTATAACATTTAGTCGGTGACTTTTAATGTGAAGTGTGTAATGAACTTTGATCTTTTTATTTTAGCATTGTTGAATATTTTGAATGTACATACTTTAATGTAAATTCGTGCTTTTTTTGCCAAAATACGCCATAAAAAATAAGAAAAATAAAAGTACAAAAACTTGTTATTCTATGAATGGTTCGATGTACACAGATTATGTATGTGTAGCATGTTTACATTAGCGCGTTGTCGTGTGCGTGCGGAGCGCGCGTCCGTATTTATTTTAGTCGCCGGCTTTACTCGGCTCAGTCTTTCGTCAGATCAACAAGTTGTGTTTGTGTTTGTGGTTGGAAATTTAAAATAAAAAAAAATAATATAAAATGTCTGCATCACCGATAGCGCGGCAAGCTACCCACAGCCAAGCCATCCCGACACGGCGCGTCCAGATTTCCGATCCAGCGCAGATGCCCGATGTCTATTCCAGTACACCTGGAGGCACAATTTATTCGACAACACCAGGAGGTAAATTAAATTAATCGTCTCTCACATTTTAAAACTTAGCTTTACTAAACAACTTTTTAAATAATATTACCTAAACTGCTAGTTATTTACTACGGGTGTAAAAGTGCAAATAAATTAATGAGGACAATAATCTAGTCATGAACTTATAAATAAAATAATATAGGTACATAAATTATACATAACAAACACGTGTCATCAATTTATTTTATCTGTATATTACGTAATGCAACACCCGTGCTTGGCGACAGATAAACAAAACGTAAGTGCTTTTGAATTTGGAACAACAACAGAAGTATAGCTATATATCTATATAGGACGTTAGAACAGATGTATACGACTGAGAAAATCTGATCGAGTTTATGTTATAAAAATACTGATTTCTGAGCAAAATTAGAAAAGATCGTTCGATTGCTAAAGCGAAAGACCGCATGGTACACGAGCTATGTGACCTTGAGCATGTACATACGCAAAATAAATATAAACCGCGTGGTTCACATAATAACGTGCACGTGTTTTTTTTAATTTAAATGTATTCAAATTTCAAAACAATATTAATTTTTAGTAATTAACAATTCAGTGTAAGATATAAAAATATATAATTCGAAATTTGTTCGCAACAAAAATGTCGATATTGGATCGGCCGAGTATCATAGTAAAAAAATTGTCTATCTATTCAAAAATGTTTTTTTATGAACTTACATATCTAGGAGATAATATCGGCGAAAATGTATTAAAGTATTATTTTCGCATATACACGTGGCACGGTATTATTTACATACATATGTACATATATTACATTATCACCAGTTTACACTTTAGAGATAATAAAACAAGGTCACTTTAAAATTCACGTGAAAACAAACACGGCAATGATGGACGATATCTAAGTTTCAATATAAGATTATTTGATTATCTTATGATATCACTTATCAGTCATCATATTCAGTTATTATAATTATATACGTAGTTCATCTGCCTGATATTTGGTTAAACGAATAAACCATTTCCTCAGACATTCGCAAAACATTCCAAAATTATTACTCATTAGTTTATACATCTGGCAATTTTAGGTCAATTCACAATAGCATTTAATGAAGAAAATTTAGACCAGTCGTTCTACATTCTTCATTTAAAATTTTACTTTTAAATGGATAAGAACCTTAATGTCTTCATCAATACTTTTTTTGTCCATTTACGTATCTTCATTTAGTTTGAAACTAAACTTTCTATATTATATATGAATATTTTATTTCAATTTAACTTTTATATCTTAAATACCATCTTAAAAGGGATGAGAGACGAACGTCATCTTATTTTTATTACATATACTTGCGTCATTTCTTGTTTACGGTTTAGCATCCAAAATCTATAATCATATACAAAATCGTTTTATGTAACAAGTTGTAGCTAATAAAAACAGGAAAGTAATAGTCGTAAATTAGGATTGTTTATAAGAGGTATTATTATCCTCCTTTTGTAATCGTGAACTATGACTGTTATTTTGAATTATTTGTATCAACAAATAATATACCTGAATATTTTAACTGCTTGTGCTTGTTTGTTTGTTTATTTGTATACACATCGGTTAGGGGGCTAGAGAATGACATAGGCCACTTTTGTGTGAAACATTTCATCCCCATGGAAATACCATTTGACTACGCAGCCGAAGCCGCGAGCAGAGAGCTAGTTTAATAAATAATTGAACCTGTCTTCAAGTGATAACAAAACGAATCCATTATTGAACTATTTATAAGATAATAACAATAAATAACAAATAGCTCGATATAATAATAGATACACAAAATCTAACCGAAATCTTAACATAATTTATTTATCTTTACAGGTACAAGGATTGTATACGAAAGGTCATTTATGATGTCCTTAAGCCAGTCACCTATTTCCAGGACACCGCCCAAATGCGCTTTACCAGCTGCGATGTTAAAGAATCCCAACTCGGGTCCCATTCTGCAGACGCAGAAGGCACGCTCGAATTCCATCTCCTTCGATGAGTCACAAGAAACATTCTCTATGGATCTCTAAGATAGGATAAGGCTGTATAGGTTATAAGCCAACGTCAACTCGGTTTAAAAAAAGAACTGTCATATGCCAAATGGAAATTTTTTTTTGGATTAATCTTTTCGGACTGTGTTGGTTTAAATTAAAACAAAATTGTATTTAAACTAGGATTAATCATGTCATGGTCATAATAGACACCGAGCTGATGTTGTATTTATAGATTTAAAGCTTATTGCTAAGTCAAAATAATCGCAAAACCTCTCTAGTCACAGACAAAAGATTAACTTGAATGTGTAAAAGTGGACGAATATAAGATGTTTGTGGTATGTGAAAATAAATTCCTGTTATTGTTGACATGCGTCACGTTTATTGTTGGTAAATGCTAAGTAATAGTTTCTCAAAAAAATATCGACTTAAGTATTTAAGTGTTTTGTCGACTGATTATGAATTTTGACTTTAGCATTAACTAGGTTAGGAAAAGATAGGCGTGACTGAAACGTATTATAAGCGTTGGAAACGCGACCCTTTGCCCAAAAATCAATAAAAAAATAAAAATAAAATATCATAAATAATAAAAAAATATGCAAAATATATAAAATATGTAAAAAAATCACTAAATTATTAATGGAATGGCCGAAATTGCAACATTGTTATTGTTTTTAAAAGCACGGCAAAGGGTTTAATTAGTATTAAGGGCGTTTAACGCATTTTAAAGGTGCTAGGTGTTTTGAACTGATGTGCCATTTGTGTGAAATGATATGTGTTCTTGTGGTATTTTATTTCAAAATGTAAGATATCAATGTTAAAAAATTTGAAGCAATAATTATTAATTACCAATGTTGTATTTTATCTTTTGCTTATCAATACAGAAAGCGTCATAATTGTTATATTTTTACGTTTATGTTTTGTTATGTAGCTTTGATGACAGAAGTTTTGATATTAAAGTTCCAAGTCTGAATTGAGATAGTCGCTTTGGTCTTGTAAGATTTTTTTAAAGATATTATTGTAATACATGGTATTAATTTGACTGCCAATAAAAAATATAAAAAACATCTGTTATGTTTTATTGAACATGCTTTTTAAATTATTTATGTTTAATACACACGTATATTTACAATAAATTTTTGTAAGTGAAAACGTATCATACACACACACACACACACACAGAATATAATATTCAAAAAATGGTATAATACTTTACCACTAGTAAAAGATTTTGTTTCCATAAAAATATTCTATATTATCTATGCATTTGTCATGCTTGATGATATTAAGAAAGAAAGTTGACACCAAAAATGAAAGAAAGCAAGAGTAAATAATGAGACGTTGCTGATTCAATGTCGAAAATAACTGGGCCGATCGAGATGATATTTGTAGTTTATGTAAGCAGATGTCTTAAAAATGCTGCGCTCATTTCTCTTGGATACAGAGAAAGCTCCGCCAAAATAGTAAACTTCGAGGATTATGCCTATTATTAACTATACTTGGTAATATGTAGGAAATAATAGCGCATGATTGTAAAGCTCCTTACTGATGAATGTTTAATTTATATAGTACCTATAATTAATAGATACATACCACACCATTGAGTAGTGATGGCTCAGTGGTTAGAAAGCGAAAAGTCGAGGGTTTAAATCGGACGAGTGTGCAACAAATAAATTGTTTTTTCAAATTACCTGCACATTATTCTCATCACGACTGCTCGAAACAGGGTATCATCGTGAGGAAATCGGCATCTGCAAACCCGCACTTGGCCACCATGATGGATCATGTCCCGAACCATAGGAAATCGCGTCACCACGTCACGTGAAAATATATTGGCTGATGTTGAATGATATTAATAATTTGAATGCGCTCGACCCAAGGTACCCGTAAAGACATTCCACTAAAGAAGAAATCAAAGGTCTAGACTGATGACATGACCAACATAATAAATGAATAGGGATTTTTTTTCATAGGTGATACCTATGTCATAAAATTCGTATAAAAATCTTTAAAAATTATCTCGGTGATAAACTATTTAATGAAATGTTATTTAAGCATGTTGTCAAAGTGTACATCAAGCATTTTACATGAAAATAAAGTTCGATGTTATATTCATATCCGTTTGTATTTAAAAAATATATGAAATGAAAAGTAAAATTTCATAAATCCGAGATTTTTGAGATACCATTCGAATGATTATTAGAAACTAAAATATATGTTAAAGGCCCTTTGTGGCCCCAATTGGACAACCGTGGCAACAAACAAATGAAAAATAATGTCAAAAGAAATGGCAGCCGAATTTGCTATGCAAGCAATATGTGAAAACTCCAACGCCTGCTAAAAAGGCAAGAGCAAGTTGATATGCTTTGTGTGTTTCTATAACACGACGATAGACATTACATTGTTATGTTTTAGTGAACACTTATATAATTAATAAATATTATAAAAAGCATTATAATGAGAGCAATGTATTCAAAAAAATGATTGTATTAGTTCATTACACAATTTCATAAGGAATTAGAATAGATAAGCACCTACTTCGTTTAATTGTTTTGCTCTGATGCGATAGTTTTTGGCACGGATCAACGACATCTAATGCGGAGGAATTTCACAATACATCATGTTATTCTGGAGACACATTCTTACCTAATCTTTATGTCGTTAGAATAAGGTTTAAAATTCATAAATAGATATCGTTGCATTTTTCACCCTCTGTAACCCTCACCCTTCAACACTGTCTGGGTCTAATCGCAGATACGTACTCGTACTGCGTGGACTATATTAGTATATTACGATTGAAATATCACCGAATCGTTAATTTTTTTCATTGTGTTAGGTGACAATTTGTAAGACAGAAATAGTCGTGAGTACTCTAGAGTCTAGAAATACATTTTTACATGGGACAGAATGTAAAACGACTGTTGACCTTTCAATGTCTTCAAGAAATAAATTTTGTACTAAGGGTTATTAGAAAAGACTATTTTAAACGTACTGCTATCTATTTTATTTAGTAGTAGTAGTTCTGAACTTTTTCCTTCATAATCACTCTATTTTTCATTTATGCTAATCTCTAAGTAACATAATAGAAATATTACATACTATTTATAATCTAATTTTG
This sequence comes from Zerene cesonia, assembly GCF_012273895.1. Lineage (NCBI taxonomy): Eukaryota > Metazoa > Arthropoda > Insecta > Lepidoptera > Pieridae > Zerene > Zerene cesonia. The sequence continues at coordinate 2,004,614 of NC_052106.1, read as the reverse complement.
GGTCGTGATTTCAACCGCGGAAGAACCCGCGCTCAAAAGCAAGTATTTTTATTGTAATCCATATATTATCTGCTACTCTGGTACATAAGCTAGATCACTGTCAAATATTAACAAAATCACTTGTTTTTCGCGTGAAAAACAAGTAATTTTGTTATCGTTTATGATATTGGTAGGTTGGGTGTAGAAATATTTCAGAGTTTTCACAATTGTTCAAAGTTATGATATTGCATTCAAAAGTTTCACTCGTTCTAAATTAAATAGAAGATTTTTAATTTCAAGTATTTTATAAACAGAATACTATATCACGATTACCGGCAAACTGATTCAATGCACATACTTTAACAAAACTTTTAGTAAACTGTCTATTCCAGCCACCAGGTCAAGCTTTTTCAATGCACATAGTTTATTAAAACTTTTTCTTCTTACATCAAAACAGCAAAATTCAATTAATTCTTTTCATATATTTAATTATTAAATATGTGTTAGTTGCGAGTTACTAATTGCTTGGCGGTAAATAAATTGTGACTATTAATACTACAAGAGATACACAGATAACGTAATACCACATATAAGATCACACTGTACTATAATACTATATAGAAACTACTATTATTTTTTAACAGGGAACCCTAAGGCTGTAGTTCGGATTGAAAATAATCTTTCTAGCTACCAGATGAACCCTTCACTACTTGAAGAAGTTCACATATTTGTGGTTAAAGTGTGTAATCTTGATGCAGTGCTATATTGCGGTAGGCTTAAATGGCCCTATACTGTCAAACACACAATAACTACGATTCCAGTATTTATCTGTTAATCAAGAATCTGACACAGTCAAAATTTGTTATAACGAATACGAAGGGGTACTCTTATTTGGTCGTAAAAACCGATTGTCGTAAAAGCCGATGATGTTGTTATTAAGTAATTAATACCTACTATGATTAATTTACTTATTCATTTATAATCCCTTTTTATATAAAACAACCTAGAAATTGTTGAATAAAACTATATTTTCACGAACATACGAGTTTTCTAAATTAATAAAATCTGTTTTTTTATTTTGTTTGGAACACTTTGTAGTTCACGTTGAATTAATGTGTCATCATAGCATCCCTGCATTTGAAATTGTTAATTAAAAATAAATTTAGGAACAATAGACCCTAAAGTCGGTACACTTTTGTTTACATTTGCGATATGTCGTCATAGGCGATGTCGTAAAAAGCAGTATTTTTTATAAGGCAGTCTGATATAATTCATCCGGGACCCCAGATTTTGGTAATTTTAACCGATGTATTTATTGTTCTAAACGTTGTAGTTGTAAACAGTTTTGACTGTATGTTTCTTGTTTAATATGTAGTACTTATAATAATATAAAGTTCGTTCCTTATACTTATCTAAGGAACGAGGTAATAGACCGACTAAAAATTCCTCTACCGTTGGTTATGTACAGTCAAGGTCATAAAATATATCGAACATTGTGGTATAGTGATGGTGGTGGTATCCATAAAAGTAGCATTGAAATTAAACTCCCAAATAAAAACAGTAGTTAGTAATTGTCTATGTTTCTTAACAATCAACTGCGATACGTATCTAACGTATTCATTTTGTGACAAGCTTTGAATATATATTTTTTTTGTAGAGATATTATGTCTATGAGATATAGGTAGATATTCTGTCGAGATTTAGATTTTTTGTAACTCTAAATAAGTCTCTAATGTAATATAGCAGTGTGATTTGTGATACCTATAAAGATTTACAAAACCATGTTGTTACTCAGAGTGCTTGAGACAACGCAGCACTGATTTTCAAAGTCACCCTATCCTACAATTTCATGACCATACATATTACACTTCTAAGATTATACAGCTGACTAATATACCTACAAGAATATTAATCGCCTATGACAACTAAAAAGTGAGTGATATAAATAAATATAAACACTGGCTTATGTACGGCTGGGGGACTGATAGGGCTTCCAATAAACTCATTAGCAAGGTTGGCCAGTCACGTGACGTCAGCTTTCTTCAAAATGTTATAAATGCAAATAAATTTTTGGCTTGATAAAATTGCAACATACTTTCACTGAAGTTTTAAGGTATGATGTTTTGTAATAACAGTATGTTAACCTTATTAAATGTACACAAATTAAAATATAGCTTACATATTTCACCTTGTCATTAGATAATTACTTTTATACTTAGAGGCAAAAGGATGAATTTGCAAAGCTAAAAAAATTATCGTAACATTAGTGATATTTTTATAACAACGTACACAAGTTCTGGATCATAAAATGTATTGAGGAATAAATAATGACAATTTCGAGAAACATCATGTCGACTAACAAAAGACATGTGTAGCTTTAGTACGTACAATTATCGAGAGGCATGCAAACGCAGAGGGTTGCACGCCGCCGCGTCATCCCACTTCGTGAAACAAGGGTATGTTGGAAATGGCGCCTCACTGGCTCGAAATAATTTATGCTGGAACTTAGCGACGTCTCAGTGATTATAGAGTTTAGTACGTCTTCGATACCTTTGTATTTATGTAGATTGACATTTTGAAATATCTTATCTGAAAATTATTTTATACCTATATCTATGTAGATGTCATGTCTTGCATGAAAATAATTTGGTTTTTTTCTTAATGTCACAACTGAGCCGGATGTTGAACTACCACCCACCTTTTCGATTATTTTTTTAATATGTGTTTTAATGTATTTTTACTACTTGATGTTACTATAAGAGAGGCTGAAGATAAGTTGACAATACAATGTCTTCGGTATTTCCTGCGACTCATTCTCTGTTGTAAGTGTTACGGTGTGAACATATTGTTTGTCATTAATGAGTATACATTGAATAAGGAATAAATTTCCAGTTATACTAGGATTAAAGCACCCTTTCTAAAGCAGATGGGTTGATTAAGATAACGCTCAGGTGGATTTCAAACTAACTGAATCAACTAACCAAACTAAAATCGCCCTGTTGCTAGAATTGTATTACGAAGCTGTTCTAGAATTGTATTATCTGTGGTATAGTTTAATTGACCCGACTGAGGTTATTAAAAAACTGCTCTTGCTCTAAATTGTGGTATTTATGAGTTATAAATAAAATAACGATAAATTAACAATAAAAAGATTTGTGGAGTTTCTAAGTTAAATAATAAATCCTAACTAATATGTTCACAAAATCGAAAAAAACAATATAATAATAATTCGAAAAAGAAATACACAACTGTGCATTTTATTGAAATCCAATTAATTATTTAGAGATTAAGAAACTCGCTTTCAGAATATAGGTACATACATGATCTCTAAAACGTTACAAGTACTTATTTTGACTTACTCTACTGCATTCTATTGCTATATGGCTATGTTACATACAATGAATAGTTTCATACATGAAAAGCGCAACTCTATTTCAGATGAAAACACTTCGTGTTAACTATCCGCATGAACTTGAGCATCGTTGGCGCGAGCATTCGCAATGATAGCAGCATTTTTAATGAAAATTGTATTCAGGTCAGCCGCTGCAGATCTGGGTTGATTTTTGACGCAGAAAAAACTACCGGGAAATAACTGGAGAGATTCAATTATAGGGAAACGTCGCCAGCTACACCGCATTATTATATAACGTTTGCAGATCTCCAATAGAGTTGGTTATGTAAAAAGTTAATTTGTAAGGAAGTTGTTCCACCTATAGATCGGAATAAGATCGGTTAATTGGAATCGGTGATCGGTAATTCCGTGATTTAGTGGGGAGTTGTTTACGGGCGCGGTCGGTGGTGCCGGTGGTCAGCTGTGTGCGCGCGCCGCGGTCGATAGGGCCCGGCGGGCGGGGCGCATGCGCGGGCGTATTGAGCCCGCAAACAGGCCGCCGACACCGCGCGCCACACACGCGATGCATGCGGGCACCTAGCGGACAAACGTGCGCGGGCCTGATGGGCACCGTGCTGAGCTTCAGCCCGCGAGAGCGGCGACCGCCCGCCGCCGCCCCGCCGCCGGACCGCGCCGCACTCGCCTACTCCTACGAACGCCTCAACAACGCCAAGAACAGGGAGAACCGCGACCTCACCCGCGAAGAACGACGCGCCACCCTCGACGATGCCGCCAAAATCATCTCCGAGAAAACGGCCCTCGAGAAGAACCTCAAAAAGCACTCGCTGTTCATCAATGCGCTGTCGTGGAAGAGGTTCTCGACGGCCAACAACAACAAGAAGAAGCTCGAATGTAAGAGCAAAAGCGTGACGACGTTCAGAGCGCCGCTCACGGATAATGTACCGCTCGATAGAAACAAAAATGTTAGCGTGGGGGGAGCGATATACGCTCGGGCCCCGGTCGCGCCGCTGCCCCCTGCTACGGAGGTGGCGCGGACTAACGCGCTTAACAATAATGTGTGTTACACGGAGAAGTTGCCGACAACGGCGGTTGGGACTGCCCCGATAGTAGCGCCCAGGAAGACAGTGATCCAGGCGTCCACGTCAGAACTCCTGAAATGTTTGGGCATGTTCTTGCACTCCCGCTGCCACCGCTTGCGCGACTTTCAAGCTGGCGACGCGGTCATGTGGCTGCGGACGGTGGACAGGTCGCTGCTACTACAGGGATGGCAGGTAAATCTGCGCACGCATTTTCATGTATCGACAATAATAATCGAAATTACGTGACTATACGCTACATTTTTACTGCATAATGAGTCATTATTTTAGCCTTTATTCTATATGCTTCGAATCCGTGATATATCGCATAGTTACGGAGAATGCCTCCTGTTTATTGTTACGTACCATCTCCATCTTCGTATCGATTTTATTCACCCATTGTTTAACTCCCCTAACTTAAATTATGCATACTTTCGTATTCGACAAGGTTCGTCATAAACAGTAACATTATAAAGGCAGTTAAATTGAGACTCTTTGAAGAAATGTTTCAGGTTTGTTTGAAGAAGTAGGTATTGTTATTAGATGGAATTTAAGTATCACAATATATCTACAAAATCATTAAAATGATAGTAAATAATACAAACGAAGATATTTTGATAACAATAAAAACAATTTCAGATTAATACATATAAAATTTTTAGGGAAGACATGTTATAAATATGTAATAATAAAATACAACACTGGCTTCGAACAAATTCAATTCTATTTCTATATTCCAACTAACGGTCAACCCTGGCTACACTCATGTTACATTAATAGCCTATAGCATTTAGGGATCTAACAGTGAAAGAATTTTTGAAATCGGCCCAGTAGTTTCCAGACTGGCGTGTTTAAACAAACAAACGCTTTAGTTTCATATTTTTAGTAAAGATTTCTCTGATTACGTAATTATCAATATGTCTTTTATACCTTATACTCATATTACGTAGTATATATATGTATTGTACATGTTACAAGACAACAAAGAAGATATGGACAAAATCGTATTATATGTGTGACATAAACCAAACATTAGAAATTTTATTCGTAGGTGTATCCTACATGACTCGGATCAATATCCTCTATAGTTCTTTATTTGTTATATAGGGCTGAATAAATGATGGTTCTTTCTTATTTTGATCTGGTGATATTGCGAAATAATATGAAATCTAAATTATATAATAACTTATTTGTTTGACAAAATATCTATTTTTGTGTAAGATTAACAGGTGTAGGTTTCGGAAAGGAAAAAGCCTGATGGTAATTTGTTTTAAATAAAAAATATTTTGATATTACGATTTAATCATTATACATTCTATACATTCTACAAATATTTTATACATATATTAAAAACCAATAACCGAAATAAACCATTTCTGTACATGAATTTTTTAACCGATTATTTTCTTTGAAATTTGAATGTTTTATAGGCACCAAAGCGATTGTCATTTTTTTTTGTCACGTACAAATTACTGGGTCGATTGTGACAAAATTTTACATTTACCAATATAGTCAGAGTCAACTTATAGATTAGCTGATTTTGGGATAAATAAATTTTAGAGGCAAAGCAATTTCTAAACAGGTTTTTCCTAAAATATTATGAATAGAAATATAAAATATAAAAACGAGATATAAGCATCTAAGGGGGCGTCCATAAATTACGTGAGGTGCTTAAGGCGGGAGGGGGTCAAGTAAAATCTTTCAAAATCCTGAAAAATATCTCACGTTCCTAACGTAGTGAAAATTCACGTTTGTAGTCCACGCGAGTGAAGCCGCGGACGAAAAGCTAGTGTCTAAATTTATCTGTATCTGTTTATGTTTAGACACTTCAATTGTTTTCGGTTAGTTTTATTTGGAAATAAAAGTGTTTATTGTATTTTAGGTCAAATATCTTGCACAAATAGGTTAAACATAAACACTTTCTCGACTCTTAAAAAGTGAGGTCGCATTTAAAATAATTGTAGGAAGAAAACTCTTTGTACTTGCCTATTTATAGTTGCAGTCATTGCTAACGAGGTTTAAACTGAGATAGTAAGGCGTAGTTTAGTTTTTATATATCTATTTAATAAAGAGAATACGGTTTACCTTAATTAAATACGCAAATAGCGTGACGTATGAAGAAGTTAAAACGAACATAATATACACTACGTACTTACTCTTATATATATGTTACCTATGTTAGTGGACTGTCTAGCAATTCTATATATTTCTTACCTATTAGCTTTCCTAAATACCCTTCAACTGTACTTTAAAAGACAGGCGCTTTGGATATGCCAATAAAAATATTACTAGCTGGCATTGGGAATAAATCCAATGTAAATAACCTTATAATAGTAAAACATAAATCAGATGGCATTTCTAAATCCACGTGTCCCTTGAAAACCGTCTACGGTCAAGGTGTCTTGTCTATTTTCTCTCAATCACTTAGTTATTTTATATTTTGAATACTAATTATATTCAAATTCTCTAATCGATTATACAATTTGTTTATTTTGAACTACTTAACCTATCCAACTAGTATATATTTTTATGATTATAAATTAGTTGTTGTTGCAAATATCCAGTAAACAACAAATAACTAATTCATACCGGAGCCGGGCCGAGGCCTCCTCTATCTCTCTCAAGATAGTTTTAAAACAAGCAAAACTCATCTTCTTCTATCAAAGAGGAGCATCAAAATCCGTAATTTATTATTTACAACAATAAATTGCGCATTTTCTCATCTAGCTGTAACACTATTTAAGTATGAAAAAAGCATATACTTTACTAATCGTAATGTTATTACAATAGTATGCCACCAATTTAAGAACAACAATTTTAATATCCATCATAAACACGCCACTGTTATCTGTGATTCATCGTATCTTTCTTATAAAAAAATCTAACATTTCATTTGTATTCTCTAATTAATGACTTCAGCCTTTAATCCTGTAATCTCACCCATGAATTATACAACTTCACTACAATTTAAAACTCTTAATTTAATACAAATTAATCAACATTAGCGACAAGAGAATAATAGCGCTTTTGGACGGCTATTATACTCAACCCGAGCGTTCTAATTTTTACAAAGTCCCATTGTTTTATCGGATCATTATTTATTAATTAATTATAACCTCCTGAAAAGAAACTCGGTTACCTACAAATGTCACGCAACTGAAGTTCTAAACGTTTATATAATATAGACGTTTTATTTTAATAATAATAATTGCCTCACGAAATTTTCGGAATTTTATAACTTAATTGTCGTTATTTGACTGGTTAAAACTCAAGTATTACATATTAGTGAAGTATTTTACAATGAAATTGTGACTGAAATAGTTCCAATTCTTGTAGCTCAATTGCTCATTTAACAGTTATTCCTATAATGTGTTTTTCGGATAATTACGTTATTATTTACACCAAAATCGTTAAGATTTTGTACCTTTGTTACCTATACCGTGTTACCACAGATAATATAAAGCTATACTAGTAGTGTTACATAACAAATATTGGATCAATATATAGTACCTGTCGGTATTTTTATACTAATTATAGACATCTAATGCCTTTGTCGCGGTACATACGACTCTTTTTTATATTCTCATTATCCGAAAAATGTCTGAATGTAATGACACAAGTTGAATTTATTACTTGAAACATGAACAACGTTTGTCCAATATCCTCTCAGATTACAGATCGCACAGACACTTATCTATTTTATGGCTCAATATCAGGAATAGTATTTACCCCGTAATCGTCTTGATGGGGTAATATTTAAGACGAGGGTAAGTGAGTTCATTCAATATGTATGAACTATGGAGGCATGGGCCGCTTACACCAACGCAATCAATATTATGCGTCTAGCTTTATGAATAAGGGTTTGTTTAGAAAGGGCAAGAAATATGCGAAAACATTTGAATGAAAGAGATGACGAGAATTTGACGTAGCCACGGATTATTTCCATCTAAATTGCCTTAATGCTATGTTGTACAATTTTAAATGCTAATTGTGAAGTGATGCTTAATCTTATTTCAAAGGAAATAAAATAAATTAAAGCAATTTTGATTATTTAGGACATCCTGTTAGGTACAATAACGCATTTTAAAGATTGTTGTATTATTGTATAGTAAGTATAATAAGTATAAAATGAAATAATGGAGCGGTAATGTTTCGATTTTATTAACATTTCTACTAAAATTTTAACTTTTTCTCATAGATATTATAGTAAAACAACTCGTCTTTAAAATAAACAAATTCAAATAAATATACATATATTTCAACCTCCTTCCTCAACACTCAAACAAAAATACTTTATAAGCCACAATAATGCTATTTTGTAAAAGTTTTAATAAAAGAAAAGCAAGTCATTGTTTGAATCGTGTCGGTTTCAAATATTCTGCTTATGAAATTGTTTAGCGTCCTTTTATTTCCACATAAATGTTATTTTCGTAACGGTAAAAAAGACAATTTTACTGTTTAAGAGGAAAACATTATTTCCAAACCTCTTACATAAAATACATTATAAATTTATGAATAGAATAGACAGTGAATATGGTCTCTAGTAATCTAACGACACAAAAATACCACAAGTAGTAAACAATGTTATTGTCCCACACAGAGTCCAAATAGGCCAGAAATTTGTCTTAAATTCTTCATAATCAATTAGAATTTTAAAAAATTTAAGTTAAATTAATAGTTTCTTAGCGATTAAGCTATTAATCTATAACTTAGTATAAGTTTCCATTGCGAAACATAATGAAATGTTTATAATTTTTTATTAGACCTCGAAATATGCTTGAAACGATAGATATTTAATTATATATAAAATATGGTTATCTATATTCGAATATAGTATTACGTATATTTACAAACAATACATATTACTTACTTAAGATAAATATATAATAAAGTATTTATCTTTATTATTTATTCATGTATATTCTGTTACAAATACATCATATTTTTACAACTGTGATGTTTATACCTACGGGCTACGACGATGTAGCAAATATTTCGTAGGCCGTAGCGCTCCTATATTATTATACATTGCAATTGTGATTCTACTTAATCAGTTGTTTAAATGTCAAAGCGTATTACGATACTTTGTTGTTACGATGTTTATAATGATATAAAAGACATTTTTTTGAAGTTATATCTTTTCAGCACATCTTTTTAAGTCCTTGACTCAAACATTTCTAAAGAAATTTGCACATTAATTTCTTTGCAACAAGACAGTGAGACCTTAATTAAAATTGTAAACTAGAATTTATAACTATTATATGAGTCAATAAACACTCTGAAGTTATATTATGAACGTTGAATTTTATTTTTAAATACAAATAAGGGTTCTAAACCACATCGCAGTCATAATGAAGCTTTTCATGCGTAAATTGAAAAACTAGTTGACATAGAAAGCTATTGTGAAACCAGGTCATAATTTATACGTCGTATAAAAATATTTTTTCGTGCTATTTAGGTCTCATGACGGCACATGCAAAAATTATTAATGTAAGCACCGCATATATACGAAGTAATCCTTATTTATCCCGTCATATATTATGGAGCTTGCAATTCGTAAAAATTATAAATTATATGTATGTCAGTAAAAGAAATAAAAAAAAACCCGATAGCATTTTGTTCTGCCAATTTACTATTTCATAAAAAAATTATAAAAAATATAGATAGATTTCATAAAAAAGAGAATTGATTTCATTTAACACAACTAAGTGCTCTTTCGAATAATTCAATTTCTTAAACGAAGAGAAAATCAGAATCGATTATTCTGTTCCGCAACTACGGCGTGACAGACAAACAGTCACACTAACTTATAACGCCCCATCGTTTTTGAGTCAGACCGGGGGTAATAAAGTACTGACACGAAATATATAATACGTCATGGTTATGCCCACACAAACAGTAAACTGCAAAAGTTGTTCTGTAATATGATACTTGTATAAGCCTTTTATTATCTTAGGTTACAGTTTGGCCATTCAGACCCCTATTTGCAATGCATGTTTAACTTTAGGGTTGCGAAAACTATTATATTACACTTGAGTTTATATGATACGACTAAAACCGGTCGATTTATAAAAGATTTTCTTTTGTTTATGTTACTCTCTTTGTAAACTACTCTTTTCGTAAATGTTATTTTGTTGTATAAAATATTCTTAATATTGTAGTTACTTTATTATGTTATTATTAATGATATTATGTTTGCTTTGAGACTCCATTGTCTTTACAGAACTATGTTGATCATTAAATTTAAGAAATTACTCCTATTTAGTTTTTTTAGAAATATGTAATAAAATTTACCGTATTTCATTCCAGGACGTTGCGTTCATCAATCCAGCCAACGTGGTCTTCGTATACATGCTGGTCAGAGAGCTGGTGGACGGGGAGAGGATAGCGCGACCGCAGGAGCTCCAAGCGGTCGTCCTCACATGCCTCTACCTCTCGTACTCCTACATGGGCAACGAGATCTCGTACCCACTCAAACCTTTCTTAGTCGAAGACTCAAAAGACAAATTCTGGGATCGTTGCCTTTTAATCGTCGATAGACTGTCCTTTAACATGTTAAGAATTAATTCCGAGCCTGGTTTCTTTACTGAGGTGTTCACGGAGCTGAAGGCGTGTGGGGCGATCGAGAGCCCTCCACCGGCGCCGCCGCACCCCGCGCCGGCCCCCCCTCACGCCCTCAGTGCCGCCTGACATACAGAGGTCGCCGTGCTGAGGCTAGCGTTGACAGACCGCCCCAGCCGCGTTTGATGTCGGCTTCTAACTGCCGAAAGTCTTGGTCGGTCGTCTATTGGTTATGAATGGTCTTATAATCGCGTTACGAATATTTAGTTCAAATAGTTATTCCGTTTGATGGTTGTTTCACCTTCCTTTCAAATTTATTTTCATGACAAATGAGAAAGTTGTATTAAAATTAATAGGAATCATATATACTTTGCATATACCTATACTATTCCTATGCAGATTGATGTTTTTATGATCATTGGCGTTTTTCGTATTATACTCAGCTAATCTTTAATTAATTTGAACTTAATCACCTTGTCTGAATCGAAAGGCCTACCTACTCGTAGTTTTATGAAGATTTGGGAAAGGTGCGAAAGAACTAATATAACAAATAACAAAAGCGCATCTCTCTTTTTTGTTTTAATGACAATAAAGATAGATGTTATTGTTTTTTAGTTGCAATTGTGCAAAGTTCTTCCACAATCAACAATGAACTAAAATTATAATTGCGCATACACGTATTATGTACATAAATTGAAATTTACTTTAGATTAAAACTCATATTTCATCTGATATCATTATTACAATGTTTAATTTAAATTTATTATAAAGACCTTTACACCGAAAGATGTACATACCAACGGCAGAACAAGACTTTCGATGCAGAATTGTATTTTAAACACAATAAGTACCCGCGGAAAGATTTCAATGTCTGGCGTTGGTTAAATTCAAGTCAAGTTAAATGTGATAAAATTAATGCAAGAGCTAAAATTATAGCGAATTTATATAAGCGAGATTGTTGCCGAGATGAGAGTCGACGACGTGTTTGAGAGAAGTGATCTTAAAACATCCGAATACAAGTGCATTAGTATCGATCTTCAAGTAGTCAGGACATTTCAATATAACTATAATGTAGATAATGTCTGACAATCTATAGTATAACTGCTGACGTGGTTGCAGTCTTTAGTCCAATAGATCAGCGGTTAGCTAGTGTGTAAGAGTTTCGTAAATGTAGTAGAAAATCGTATTGCAATGTAGTTAGATGATATTAGAGAGTGGCAGGCGGGGGGTTGCAATATTGGCTCCGGCGAACACCGGTTAAGTCCTTCAGGTAAAAGTACGTAATACGACCGGCTCAAAGCACGCGGTAGCCTCTTTGTAATAGAGTGCAAATCCAATACTTTTTAAGGACAAGTTGGTTGGAAATTTTCTTTAGGAAATCGTGAAAATGTACCTAAAAACCATATTATTATTATCAACTGTAACATGGCATGTTTACAAAATTTTAAATAGTCAATGGGAAATTTCTTTAAGATTGCTAGTTTAGGAGATAAAGTGTGAATCCCTTATTCAAGCTGGTGAACTTAACTTAAGGTTAAACTAAAATAACATATACCCATAAGAAAATAATATGTGACCTCTGAGAAACGCAAGCTAAGACCTTTAAAAAGTAGGTAAAATTTCAATGATATATAGGTATTACATCTTCATTATAGTAGTCTTCGGAAAGGCTTCTTCGTGACAATCACGCAACACATTATTTTACAGCCATGAACATTTTAATAGGTGTCGTAAGTATTAAGCCGTGTAGATCTACTAAATACAACAAAGGCTTTAAAAATAAAACAAACAGGTACTTGAAGAAGCATGTTCAATAAATAAAATTATATTCTAGTATATACTGCAACGTTTACTACTAGATATCAATTCTTAATTAATAATGTATTGTGATGCCAAATAAAAGAATTTTTTTCATTTCCACATAATTCAACTGTATTTCTATAATCATAAGAGACTAGATTTGCACTCTAAACGGAGGCCTAAATATATAAAATAGGTCAAATTTTGCGACGTTTTGTACAGATTACAATATAATAAGTCCTAAGAATAGTCTAGTCTAATGAATGGCAAGTAAATCTTGTGGCACTCGGTATGAAATACTCGGTTAGAATTATTGGTGTATGAAATGTTAGCCTTTATAAAATAGGCGTTGATATAGCAAGGGTATTATGATTCAAAGTCCAATGCATCTTTAATACGAATGTATCACGAAAAATGTAACAGTGACTTATTTTTATTTGTCCCATGTTATGCATTTCTTGAATAGGCATTGTAATAAATAAGTGTTGGCACCGTAATTATTAAACCCACTTATTAGTATTCGAAAATTTATATATGATGTAATGATGTTTCAATCCTTCCTTGTTAATATGCATTTTTTTGTCTTAAACTTGATACATTACGTACTCTTTTAAGCACCGAGTGCCAATAATCTAGCCGTTTTTAATGCCATATTATTTAAATTAATTAAATAGGTATCTATTTTATTTTCTAGAATCTCGATTATATTCTAATATAACTCATTATTGTTCGTGTAAGTAGATGTCTGTGATGTTTTTGTAAGCTTTGTTTCGTGTTATTTATAATGGTTTGTTATATTTTCATTTCGAACAATTCTTTTGTTACTAATTAGCTATGGGACTATAGTGCTTGTAGACTATAATGAATAATATTAATTAATTTGTTAGGTGTAATGAAAAGTTCATTGATACCGTCTGCGTCATGTTGCATGTTAAAATAAATATAAGACAGTCTTGTTAGAATCAGTTTGAACTGGCTTCTAGATAGTTTAATACTATGAAATTCAAAAATGTATAATTTCTCTATTTTCGTGGACTTCACTAAGATAGTTGTATACACTCGCAGCTCTAAAGCTGCTTCATAAAATAGATTAAATTAATTTACAATTGTACTCTTGTAATAGTAAGACAAAATTACCTATCTAAAATGCATTTCGTGCGACTGCAATTTTGTTTAAATTAAGTGAGTTGTTTCATTTTTGGATAGCTGATAGCATTATAATTTTATCGAAGTTTTAAATGCACGTCATCCTTTTTTGTGTAATATTGTTTTCCGTAAAATAAATTTATTCAAACAGATGTAAGTAGAAGGTAAGATAACTGTACATTCCAATTAATAAAATTATTAAGTCGGGTACGAACGCAATAGGTAGTTGTCTGTTTAAGTCACTGTATGGGGTCGTCATGGTTTTAACTGTAAAGATTCCGAATCCACAATACTAACCTCTTTGTACTAAAATGTAATGTTGTTCAATAGCACATTTTAGAATTATTTGCGAGTTTAAATTTAATCCTGTATTTATGTAAGCAAGTGTTAACATTATCAGATTAAATAATTAATACCAACACGTATAAATACCAAAATGTAACGAATATTATTTCATACACTTTCTTCGTTTAAAAGATTTGCAAAAGCCTATGCAATCGACCCTTCATGAGACATTGATGGTAATGTGTGAATATGCGTTTACCTACTTTACGACAGGTATTATTCGGGTACCTCTTCTAATAACTATGTAACTCACGTTTGTTATCTAACGTATTGTAAATATACCCAATTATTAAAAAAGTTTCGTATATACAATCCTGTGTTTTATTTAAAAAACAATTAACACTTGCATGGCATCCTTACCATCTAAAGACCATCAGGAAACAATTACATTGCGGTCTGAGTCTGACTATGTGATCATTCATCAATGATTGTTACATACGATACGAAAATATGAAATACGCGAATGATACCTTGCATAGCCGCTTCTGTATACTGATTATCTTAATTGACTTAAAAATGGCGAATTTATTAATTCGACTGTTCTTTTGGCTTTACTACCATAGATTTTTCAAGTGGGTGAAATGATTATTTTTTACTTGTAAGCGTCTTTTTCGTGATACTGACTGCCGAATGTTTTTTTTTAACAACTGTGGTTTATAACTAGTTCTGACAATTGGAACTTGTATTGGGTTTAAAAAAAAAATACTGTATTTAATGTTGGCGAAAATTTATTTACTTACATTCTTTTATGTTAGAGTATAGCTACTACTATCATTCGTTTATGTGATGGTAAGCAATGAACAAACGCAGTCAGACCATTAGCAGAGGAATGCCTCTGATAATGGTCGTTGTGTTGTATAAAAAAGTTGTGATGATGGGACTAAAGGAACGAACGGAGGTTGGAAAATGAAACGGGGAAACAGTAATATTCATATGCTACTATTTCACGAGGATTTTTTGTAGAGATTAGTTACCGTCACCAGTGTGACCAAAGTCCGAAGGGTGCTCGACTCATACATTACATTAGATAAGCTAGATAGATTTAGCAGAGTTAGCCGCTTGTCGCGGCTACTTGACTGTTCTCAGAAAGTCAGATAGTCACTTTTACATCTTCAAGTACCATATTTCACTTTTTTATATGTAAAATTTATATTATTTTAAAACAGCAACTACAGAATTACTTGCCGGCTCTTCTCTGTAGAAACTGCCTTCCGAACCGGTGGTAAATGTTATATGTTATGAATGAATAAATGATTGAGTTAATAAAAAAAAAAAATTAAATAAAACCAAAGGGTGTTTTAATGTAACATCTTACTTAGCAAAGCATGAATGTGGGTGAAATAACATATTGAGTAGAAGTTACTCCGTATGTCAAACGTTGTTGCCTCCTGTTTCTATTTTTGTTCTGGCATATACCCAGTACACAGACAAAGATAAGGCGATTTGGGGATCTAAGTACATAAGAAATTTACACTGTGTAGTGTCGTCACTAGAATTTAAATATTATTCACATTTATTTTTTATGCATCATAAACGCATCTAAACATTTGTTGTTGAAATTTATTTTATCTGTATTGAATTATCATCTGTGAATGTGATCTTTGATACTTGTCATCAGACAGTGTCGTTTGTCAATTTGACGTACCAAATGATTGCCGCCTGCCGGCGAAATCAAATCACTCGGACTGTTAACATATAAAAATCTCTTCTGAAATACATTTAAATCATATATGATAAATCTTATCTTGAAAAATAAAAATGGATGATTATCCGGATCCAGATGATGAATATGAGCTTATGTACGCAGATGAACTCGAGTTGATGCGAGAAACTGATGATCGCACAGGTAAACATCTCAGAGCAATAATAAAGCATTATTTATTTTAAAGAGCACTTCATTTATGCATAATAAATTTAATGACTAATTAATTACCTCTTATAGACCCAAATCCTGTGAAGAATAAACCAATTCCTACCAAAAGGAGTCTTGATTTTTCTAGTCCTATATGTACACAAACGCTACCAATCAGCCAAGATAGCAACAACGCATCTAATAGTAGCTTATTCAAGAGCACACCAAACCGACAAATAAATTCTAATACATCTGATACAACAACATCTAACAAGAGAACAGCAGAAGAACTCTTTGGAGATATAGATGATATTGACTTTGAAAATGTGCAGTTACCAAGTAAGAAACAGAAAACGGAAGAAGAGAATGACATGGATTTAATTAACAAAATCATTGAAGGCAGAAAATTGAGACAAATGTTGACTGAATCAAGTAATAGACTACAAGTTGCCAAGCAATCTATTTACGACAGCAAAGAAAATTTATCTTTAAATATACCAAGGTACAATTTTTGTATTTCTTTGAATAGTTGTAAATCATGCTGTATTTTTATTAAGTACATTAGGACAATATTGAGTAGTACTATTGTTACAACTTGAAATTGAAATAAATAATTTAATTATGAGACACACAATAAACATTTTAACAACAAACAAACCAGTCATTTAAGTTAAAACTTAAGGGTCTTATTCAATTTTATATCACGGAATAACTTAATATAGATATTTATGCAGTCATATTTGTTAGATATATAGTTGTTTATTATCAACAGATGGCCCTTCATGCCGTTAACAAATTCAGATGGTGACCGTGTGTATGTGCGGCTAGAGTCAGAGGATTCATGGGATAAATCACTGGATGCATGTACCAATGAACTATCCCTGCATTCCACATTTGCTCCGGTGTGGGAAGAAGCTAGGAAGATTGTGAGTAATATACTTTGCCTATTGGTCACCTAAAGATAAGAGTTTATGCAGATGAAATGAAAATTGATTTTATATTCTCTATGTTTTATAGTCTATAAAAATCTTAGTTTTATCTATATATATTTTAGAAGATTAAATATTTTGTTATGAAATGCATTTTGTCTAAAATCCCTCATTAAACATGTTTTAAAAAAATCTTCCCATTTGACAATTACAAATAATAGTAAATTTTTTATACAATGCACCCTTCTGTTACATAGCCTGTTATTAATATCAGTAATGACTTCATTTGGGAATGAAGTCTATTTTTGAAAGAATATTCTAGAAGTGAATCTATTTTTTACTTTATTTCAGTTAGAAAGTAAAGAGCAAGCTGAGAATTCAATAAAGGACTTGGATGCAGATATAATAGCAACCCAATCTATAGAGAATGTAGATCTATGGGTTGATAAATATAGACCTACCTCCTATGTGGATTTGTTGTCTGAGGAGCCAGTGAATAGAGCCTTATTACATTGGATACATTTATGGGATAAGGTAATAGGATTATATTGTTTTTTAGCTAATAAAGCTAACATGTGACAATAATTAAGTGAAAATATTTCATTTAAAAAACGCTATTTTAAGAAGTATTTGCAACTGTTACCCCTTACTAATACCATATGCAATATTTTAAATTGCAGGTAGTTTTCAAAAAG
Organism: Zerene cesonia; assembly: GCF_012273895.1. Lineage (NCBI taxonomy): Eukaryota > Metazoa > Arthropoda > Insecta > Lepidoptera > Pieridae > Zerene > Zerene cesonia. The sequence goes on along the minus strand of NC_052106.1, from coordinate 1,986,879 downwards.
GAAGTGAAAACAAAAGACCCACAGGAGCGCAATAAGTTCAGCAAGAGGACAGGACAGTTTCAATTGACCAATAAGTGGAAGGGTAAGAAGGAAACTGAAGTTGAGATGGATGAAGATGGCCGGCCTCATCATAAAGTGGCATTGTTGTGTGGTCCACCTGGTGTGGGGAAGACAACCCTTGCACATCTGTTGGCTAGATTAGCAGGTAATGTGGTTGTCTATTCCTATTTTTATTATATGCCAATTCAGGGATTTTATAATTTTTTTATAAAGCAATAAAAACCAAACTAATAAATATTAAAGTAGGTCAATGCAAAGTTTAAATTCATAATATTACCAAATCCTGTCTCTACCTTATATATTTTATTGTATAATAAATTGTTACATACAATGTCAGGTTACAGGCCAGTGGAATTAAATGCATCAGACGAGAGAAGTACTGAGGCTTTCCAGACAGCTTTACAGAGTGCCACCTTGATGAGATCAGTGCTGGATGCTGATAGGCGACCTAACTGTTTAATATTAGGTAAGTATTACAAGGTGCTATGCACTTACAAAAGTTTGAATAATCTTTGTGTCTTTTTGTTTGATATAAATTCTGTTTAATTGAGATTACCAAATATGAAATACAGTACATAAAAGCAAGAAGCTAGTAACATTGCTCAAGAACCAAAGACTATTGAGGTAGCAATAAAGAAGGAAAGAGGTTTTACATACTCATAATTGTTTTTCATTTACATTTACTTTAAGAAGATTTTCTTATCTATCACTACAGATATCATTTTCAGATCTGTATCATAATTTTCAGATGAAATTGATGGTGCTCCAATACAAACGGTAGAACTTTTAGTAAAATGGTGTACAGCAAGTAGCAAGAAAGAAGATAGCAAGAAGAAAAGCAAATCTCAGCCGTTAAGGCGACCTGTTATCGCTATCTGTAATGATCTGTATGCAACATCATTGAGGCCTTTGAGGTATTGTAAAGAAAAATTTTTCTTAATGTTAAAGAATGATAGGAACCGTGTGATTTTCAGTTATTTGTTAAATTTAACGTTTATATGAGTTAAACTCACGAGTATTATATTTATAATTTTTTTGAAAAAAAAAATCGTTTGAAATATCCGGCTCGAATTACCAAGTAATGAAATGGACTGGACCCTTTTTTGTTCAATAGGCCAGTCTTTTTAGTAATTTATTTATTGGTCTTGAAAAATTTACAGAGTCAATACACGTTTACATAAAAAATAAACAAAACAAATAACATTTTACAGATTAATACACCTTTATAAGTTACTAGACGCTCGTCTGACTCCGCCCAGATATCAGGATTCCTGTTTTATCTCAAGGGAACATTTATTAAACATAAAAAGTATCTTATCACGCAAGTCAGCTGATACCCTATCTGTATACCAAATTTCATCAAAATCCATACAGTAGTTTCAGCGTGATCGACGGACAAACATCCAAACAAACAAATTTCACATTTATAATATTAGTGTGATAATAGATTATGAACATGAAGTTTTGTTATTTAAATCATAACTTATATATTCTAATACATAAAATTTTTTCATCAGGCCAGTTTCGCTCATAGTGACCGTGAGCGGCGTGAGCGCGGCCCGCTTGTCCGGGCGCCTGGCCGCCGTGGCCAAGCGCGAGCGGCTGTGCGTGGCGCCGCGCCTGCTGGCCGCGCTGGCGGCGCGCGCGCAGGGCGACGTGCGCAGCGCGCTGCACGTGCTCAGCTTCTGCAAGGCGCGGGGCGGGGGGCAGGTGAGTGCCTTGGGGCAGGGGCACGCGACAATTTTCAGTTAAATTAATTTAAAAAAAATAATAAATATAGAAATTTGTTTAACCATGGCGATTCAGATATAGATTATAAAGATTCAAGATGTAGAACAAAATAATGAATATATAAAAATATAAAGACAATATTCAAAATCAATTTGGACATTCTGTCAATATTTTAGCGCAGATTGCCACATAGACAACCTATATTGATTGGAAATAAATTTGCATTTAAATATTCTTTATATAATCTTCTTTTCTATATCGTAGCGGGTAACTCAAGTGTTGGTTCGCCTGATGGTAATTCGTGCCAAAGCGTGCTCGACTCCCACATACAATATTCACAATTTTTTTAAATATTGTTACAGTTAAGTATAGAAGACATAGAGAACACGTCAGTGGGCATGAAAGACTGCAGCAAGAGTATGATGCAGGCCCTCCAAGCGATCTTCACCATTAATGATAAGGAACCCAATGCAGCTTTGAAAGTGATACAAGCTGCCGGGGAATATGATAGGTATAACAGTTCAATTGTTTTAAATTTATATAATTAAACTTTTTTTTTATGTCATAGTCGGTAATGGAGCTGGTGGGTCGCTTCATGGTAAGCGCTACCACCGCCCATGAACATTTGGAGAGGTGTAAGGTCGATTGCAGACCTTACGCCTCTCCAAATGGATTGCCGACTACAAATTAGAAAGGGATTAGAAAAGGATTGAAGAGAGGAATAAAGGAAAGGACTAGTAAGGGTAAGGAAGAGGATACGGGTCTCCGGCTCCCCCACTTACCGAACGAAACACAGCAGAATGCTATTTCACGCCGGTCTTCTGTGGGGGTGTGGTACTTCCCCGGTGCGAGCTGGCCCAATTCGTGTCGAAGCGTGCTCGACTACTACATAGACTCCTAGTGGCTTGTCTTTAGAGATATAAATGTCTCAAGATTCCACTGAAACTGATATTCAGACAGTGACTTCTTTAACGTTTTCTTTCATTCATTTAGTGAAATCAGTACTATCAAAAGATTCTCCCTTTATAACTTATCTAGTTGAATAAAATATCATGTTAATATCTAATTGAAATAACAATTTCTTCTGTACAAATTCCCTTAAAATATTCAGATTTCTTGATACCCTTACCCAAGTTTTATATACAACTAGCTGCGCCCCGCGGTTTCACCCGAATTGTTTATTAACTCATCTTTATTCTTTCTGTTTTTCCGCATATTTTCTGTTAAAATAGTGAATCTCAAACTATTCAGATTAGCGGATGGAATCTTCGAGAACTACACAACAGCGCGTGTTGACGCGCGCCTGCACGCGGCGTGCGAGACGACATCTTGGTTGCGGCTATACGATCTCATATATACATGGATCCTTCGGAAACAAAACTATTCACTCTATGGATTATTGCCATACTGTCTGTCCCGGTGTTACCATATTTTGGCTACGAGACAACCTATACGCGTCAAGTTTCCGCTACAGGCGCAAGAGGTGAGTTGTTTGGGTTTTTGTTAAAGCGACATCTAGTGTTCATTTAGTGGAACCTTTTATATGTAGATGCTAAATGCGTGCTGGACATGTAGATAAAGTAAAAGAGAAAAAATCACGTTTTTCCTTTTTTAAACAGGTCTTAGATAAGGATTTTCGATTGCAAGGTAATTCTTTCCGATGTCTTTATGCTATTACATATGTGAATGTAATTTTTTTATGATTATTAAAAACTTTGCTTTCCATTTAAGATGAATCGGATAATATATATAAATTATTGTATTTCAGATGTCACGAAAGAAAACAGAGCTGGAAAGTATTGTATGGTCAGTGTGGAAAGGCAGTGTCCCCGCTGTACAAACCACACGGACTGCGCTGACTCTGGATGTACTGCCTATTTTACCGTATTTGTTGTCACCCCAGCTAAGATCCGCTAATGTTCAGGTAAGAAATGTATTTATAGATTGATGAATTTTTTTATTAATTTAACAACCTACCACAATAAATATATTAATTAATGGTGAAACTATGCTGATTAGTGGGCGCAATAATAAATTAGTGTGACTCAATGTCTTAAGAGGGCGAGCTGAATTTTTCTTGCACAAAATAAAGCTATAAGTACCTTAGAATAAACATTCTTGTAAATCAATGTCATTTGCTGATGAATTTTATACAATACACTTTGTATTGTATTGTTTACACCTTCCGATAGGTCTCCGTCCCTCTCATTCATACGGCCAGCTGTACAGCGTGAGTGAGTAGGCAATACCCATATCTCTATCCCACGCCCAGCTATGACGCCTGAGCGAGTACGCAAGTTAGTCACTTGACCCCATATCTCTATCCCGCTCCCTCTCACACCCAGCTATGACGCCTGAGCGAGTACACCAGTTTCTTACTTCGCCCCGTATTTCCAACTCGCTCCCTCCCACACCCAGCTATGACGCCTGAGCGAGTACGCAAGTTAGTCACTTGACCCCATATCTCTATCCCGCTCCCTCTCACGCGCAGCTGTGCAGCGAGAGCGAGCGCGCGAGCGTGTCGGCGTGCGCGGGCGCGATGTGCGACTACGGGCTGCAGTACGTGCAGCAGCGTGCGCAGGATGGCCTCTACACGTTCGTGCTGGAACCGGACGTGCATCGGGTGGCTTTCCTGGGTATTATAAATCGTCCCTCTTTATGTGCTAGTCGAGCACGCTTCGGCACGGATTGGGCTAGATCGCACCGGGGAAGTATCACACCCCCACAGAAAACCGGCGTGAAATAGAGCCGGAGGCCCGTTTCCTTTTCCTAACCCTTCCCAGTCCATTCCTTCTTTCCAGTCGTCAATCTTTTCCATACCGCTTTCCCGTTTAAAGCGGGTAGCTTGTTGGTGGTGATCGCTCACCATCCGGCGAACCATCAGCTCAATTGCAATTGCAGCAAGCACCGCTTATGGCATACAAAAAAATTCTAAATGGAAAAGCTATGTTAAAAATGTATAAGCCGAAATAGATAGCTAAAGCATTAAATAAAATATTGAAATCGCTTAAATGCCATTGGTGGAAAAACACAATTCAGTTTATACTATTGTACTATTTAATCCCCGAAAAAAAGAGGAGTTATATAAGTTTGACGTCGATGTCTGTCAAGCTGAGGAGTTTTATTTGTTTGAATGCACTTATCTCAGGAACTACCGGAGCGATTTCAAAGATTCTTTCTCCGCTGATATCCATGATCCCTATGTAATATAGGCTATTTATGTACCCCAAAGAGGGGGCCTCTAGGAATATATATTACTAGCTATGCCCCGCGGTTGTACCCACTTCAACAAACAAACAAACTCTTCAGCTTTATAATATTAGTATAGATAACGTGTATACTACTGGGCATTTATGTTGAAGGCAAAACAGCAACAAGTGATTCACAAATAACTACAATTGAAAAAGTTATTGTGTGGTTACATTTTATACAAAATATCCTAAAACTGATAATAATTACATGATATCATGGAGGTTCTTACAAAAAATTATATCTTTTATTTAAAAAGTAAAAGATCCTTAATCATTTGAAGTAATTAATTAATTTACTCAAATAAAATGAAGCACATTTAAGTAATATCCAAACTATTTCTACTATATTTATTTTATTTTATTTTTATTTTATTTATTAGCCTCGATCAGACACAAATATATACATGTAAAAGAAACTTAATTAAGACTCTGATGAGTCAACATCAGCAGGTTGGTCTGTTTGCCCCAGTTTGGCAAAGGCCTCCTCCAATCCCTTCCAGTCTTTTCTGTTGGATGCCGTCCTGGTCCAGGTTCTACCCGCTGTTTTGACAATGTCATCCTCCCATCTTCTTGTTTGTCTTCCGCGTTTCCTTTTTCCATTTTTTGGATACCAGAAGATCAATGACCGGTTCCATTTGTCTTCTACTATATTATTAAATCGTAATTGTATAATTACAGGCAATGAAGACCGGGTGAGACCACCGCCAGCGGTACGACAGGCGATAGCGACTGAACAGCAATTGGAAATGATTAGAAGGAACGATGAAATGGTACGAATTTATATCGCTACTTGCCATGCTATATCGGTATTTATTTATTTTCATTTATTTATTTCAAAAAATAAATAATTTTACAATAACATTAGTACAAAATACAATAATACAGACCCTGATCTTCGAACTACTGGTGTACTGTATCACGAAGGCCAGCTTCTTCCCAATCTTTTATCTACATAAAAGTTAGAATTTTCTTGTGTTTGGTTTTACGCGAGTATTATACATTTAGAAATTAAAAACTTTTCAACGGATTTTAAACGCGATTTATTCATTATATTATTAACCCGACGTTTCGAACACTCCTTGAGTCTCCCCGTGACCACGCTCGCTGTAAAGTGTTCGAAACGTCGGGTTAATAATATAATGAATAAATCGCGTTTAAAATCCGTTGAAAAGTTTTTAATTTCTACATAAAAGTTATAAAATCTAATTTATTATACATAAACGTATTCCACCTACATGAGCTGTGGTGATCGCTTATCAGGCCAATCACCAACTCGGTTGTCCGCCTATGGCATAAAAAAAAATTATTAATTCACTTTTTTATATATTATGACTTCTTTAAATCAATATCAAGGAGATTAACCGTATATAAATTAATAACTGCATTCTTGTTTTGCCTTTTCCCAAACATTTTTTATTCCTCTTGTCCATAATTTATCATCCCTTTAAAGCAGTCGATGCGTTTGCATACCTACCTTAGTAAATGTTAATGGGAGGTGGTGATCGCTTATCACCAGGCGAACCACCAGCTCAGTTACCACTCAAACATAGAATATATACTTTTTTACTCCAAACAGAAACAGAACTAGGAAATTTTACTCTTCCCTAGGTTTTGTGTGTCACACTCCCAAACTAGATTATTTTTTCAATTACTTATTATAAGTTAAAAAGTCTATGAAAAATAATTTAATTCTAGATGACCAGAAACTCGAAGAACCAAGATACAAACAGGAGCAAGGTAAAAGTCATCGAAAAGGCAAAATTGAAGACGGAGACTAAACTACCAAACCACTTGCAGAGATTGCAACCGAAGGTTCTTGAGAAATCAACGACGCAAGTGAGTTTATTTTTTTAATACCGATCAAGCTAAAGAATCTTAATTAAATATTAAAGTTATTTTTCACAAAAGCAGTAAAGAAAAATAAATTGAAATTTAAGCAGAACAATCAACGGTTTTAAAAATAAAAAGTCGCATCAAGTGACCCACTTGAAAGAAAAAATTAAATAAATAAAGTCGACTTGATAAATTCCTTTGAGTTAAATAGTGATTCATATTTTTTTGTTAAATGAAATACAACAAGATTGTACTTAACGTATGACTTTAAACGAAACAAAAGTGATACGGTTAGAATAAAGTTATGTGTGTCTTCGTCGTAAGGTTAAGGAAGTTATAACAAAAATCTATCAAAATTATCGTTTCGGATAGAATCGTAAGTGTGTTTACTTGTTTTTCTTTGACGTCTCGACTGTATATACTACTAACTGCGCCCCGCGGTTTCATCCGCGGAAGTCCGTATCCCGTAGGAATGTCGGGACGAAAAGTTGCCTGTATCCTATTCCAGTTGTCCAGCTGTCTACGCACGAAATTTTATTGCAATCGGTTCAGTAGTTTTTGCGTGAAAGAGCAACAAACACACACACATCCTTACAAACTTTCGCATTTATAATATTAGTAGGATAGTAGGATTCGTGTGGGAATTCTCTTTGACAAGGGCGAAGCTATCGAAAGCTAGTAGTGAGAAGCCTAGCCTACATTACAGCACAATATTACATACAATTTCTATATATTGTCTTACGATTCAAACCTATTTACTATTCAATAACATCAAACTCAAATTCAAAAATTTTACATTCAACTTTTACATGTATTTATGAAAAGTGATTTTTAAACTACCACCGATTCAGAATATCTATATATATAGATAGTCTTTTCATGAGAAAAATAGAGAAGAAGCTCAATAGTTGGGTAGACGTCAGCTAGGCCTCCCCTTTGAGGTCGCGGACGTATATTAACCAGCTCCCGTGACCACTTCATAAAAGCGGCTCGTCGGAATACAGTGGGGTTTTAGTCGGTAAGAATCCGACATAATCCACGGCTCCTTTTCCCCGGGGGCCGTGGGTATGTAAGATTTCCCCACTATATAAAAAAAGGCCTCCTCTTTGACCCAATTCCACCCATCTAGATTCTAGAATTACCTATCCCCACAGCAATTGCATATAGGCTCGCACAAAACAAAACTCATTTCGACGTGCACAAAACAGTCGTACGTATCGCGTTTGAAATGCTACTAATATATTCCATCAAGCCGGCAAACAGTGGCATTCAGCGCGTAATGGCGCCATTCGGCTAGACCATACAACTGTGTTAGTTATTGCTAAGCGGTGCCTTTCAGTGGTTAATTTGTTTCTGGTGCTACGTGCTCGGCTGGGTGAAAGATTCGTTTTTGTTTATGTGCAGAGAAACAGAGCGGGCTCTCTATGGGTAGGGTGTTTTTTATTTTATTTGGGCGTATTTTTGTCTATGTTTCCAAAGATAAAGGAAAATTTATTCAGGTTACTTCTAGGTGTTTTATATTTTATTTAAATTATATTATTTGTATGGGCTGATGATGATGATATTATGGTGTCTTTATTCTAATAGTCTATAAAGAAATACAATTTCTATTCTAAAATGTCATTTATCACATTAAAAATTGAGCTCGAAAAATGAGCGAATTCTGAAAAATCTCGTCAGAAATCGTGCAAATTCAAAGGGGACAAGTTTCAAATTTTAATAGCCATTAAAAGCTGAGAGCGTCAGTGTTCGGTGTTGGCCCCCGTAAATACAATAACTAATCACAATAAAAGGGTTGCGGCAGACTCTATTAAAACTCACAAAAGAATTCTCTTGCAACTCTGCGTTAGGGCCGGCGTACACTTGCGGCGCAAGCTTCAAAAGCTTTTTCTTAATTTTTTATATTGCATAAAGGATGGATTAAGTTTTTTTTTACATTGTGTAATTCGTCGTTCAAATATCGAAATGAAGATTTTACGACTCATCATTACACGTGGTGAGAAAAAAAAAGGTGTGTGTGCGATTCACACACGATAGAAGTGAAACTTCAGTAAATCGAAAAAAGAATGAGATGAATACATATAAAATATAAAACAGTATGTATATTTCTGTCTCATTCTTTGTCGGCTTCATTCTAAACATTTTTGTATTTGTGTCTCTTACCTGTCGTTTTTCCGTTGCATCAGGTTTGAAATCACAACGATTCTAAAGAAGTTTCACTTCAAAATACGACGTTTTCTTTATTCAGAACAGTATTTTCTGATTTAAAGATCATTGCTTCGCCTGATGGAAAGTAAAAATCTTGGTCTATGATGATGATCTATGACGATGTTTTCGTCCGCAGCTCCGACCGCGTACCTACTTTAAGTAAAATTTATACTTTAACTATGCGGTCGGAGCTGCGGACGATAGGATAGGATATAGTCCTAGGGTTCAGTTAACAAACCCGAAGTGTTCTCGGTCCTATTCGACTTCGTAGGGATTAGGGACTTTCCATACAATTTTCTGTCTTGTACGCCAAACTTTCTTTTTTTACTTTTTCTTGCATAAAAGCCTCCGGCCCCCAAGGAGCTGGTGTTTTAAGACAAATCGTAGCCACGCTCTGAGCGAACGCCCAACTGTACGCCTTACGTTTTCTTGTAGATTTTTCGTTTCCGTTAATGGCGTGTTTTTCGACGTCAATTATTTTCGCAAGCCCCTTCGTAAACAATAATGTCAGCGTCAATTTTACAAAAATTACGGAAACATAAAACAATAAAATTGCGATATTTATAACGCTTAGGGCTGAATGAATGATTTACATTGAAATTAGGTAATATAGAAAAAATATGATTTTAAGATTAATTATTGTTATATAATTTTCGTTTTCGTTCAGCGAAAGAATAGTTCGATTATTTGTGGTGAAGAGACAATAAGAAATTATCTCAATATTACATATTTCATTAGTGCTTATCTTTGTGGTTTTACTGAAACCCTTTTAGAATTTTAAAAAGTTATTCCCATACAAACCATTTAATTGTAATAAAGTTTTAACTTCCCAATTGTGGCGATTTTCAATTAAGGAAAAAATACTATACGATTTGAAAACTGCAGACAAAAATATAAATGTATTTGTTTGTCTTTTCACCGGAACGGAATGACGGAAATCACGAAGGTGCGATTTTATGATTTATTTACCTCGGTGAAACACGCGAGCTAAGCCGAGGGCAATACCTAGTTTTAAATAAAAAAAAAATTATTGTCTCTTAAATCAACGTCTTTTTTGCCATATGTAGAGTTCTACGTATGTTATACACATGGAAGGCACCAGCTTTCAAATAGAAAAAAGAAAATTAAAAAAATCGGTTCACCCAGTTAAAATTTACTAGTTAACAAACACAGAAAAAATATGGCGTCGAATTAATAACCTCCTCCCTTTATGAAGTCGGTTGAACGTTTCGAGACGGACTAACAATGAAATAACCCTGCAAAATCTTCCAAACAACATCATCACATAGCATTTATTTAACAGTTATAATAAACGGCAATTAAACATGTATAATATATCATTAGCAAATCGCCGTAGATAAAGCTGGAGCGAGAATGGTTTCTAAATTTATTAGCTGGGCGGTACGCGCGGGGTAATGGTCCAGTTGAGTGCAGTAATAGCGGCTAATAGACCGGCCCTTTTGGGCTTTTTTTTTTCCCGAGGAAGTAGACGGTCGCTCTTAAATGCTTTTGTTCGTAAGCTCTTTTGGGAGGTTCGATTTGTTTTTGTTACCGGTAATGGGTTTGTGGAGGATGATAGTGCGTTGATTTTTTTTTTGTATTTTTTCGTTTTTTTTTTGTGTTTTTAGGTAGGTGTATACTCGTAGTTCGGTTTTGTTAGGTCACCTTGCTATTGTTGATAATCTAAGCGTTACAACGTTGCATTTTTTTGTAAGAAATTTTCAAGGGAAAGCTCTGTCTTTTCAAAAAGCGGTAACAAACCTAGTTCAAAAGCAGAGCAATGTTGGGAACTAAATATTTGAATCAAATAATAAATATTATTGATTATACTCGATATTAAAACGTTATTTCTGTAGTTATTTAAAAAAATGACCTTTGGTAATTTGTGTATCGAACCTGTCATTTTTTTTTAATAAAAAATTATTGCGTAAAAATTTTAATGAAAAATAATGCGCAATTAAAACATGATTACACAAAATGTCCACATGAGATAAATGTAAGACAATTAGCAGATTTGTGAGTGCGCCGCGTGTCCGTCGGAGCGGGTTTCATTACACCCGCGTCATTACCTCTAATGCTATCCCTTTGTATTTGCTGAAACGTTTGTGTAAGCGTCTGCTAAATAATTGCGATTCGCTGGAAATGTTCTAGAATTTTGTTTTATATCGATACAAAATCTATGGTTGTGGAAGTTTAGGTGGCAAGACCATATTTGTTAGCAATAGCCAGGGTGTGAAATTACAAATTTTATTATGATTGTGATACAACTATTCTCTGATTAATTACACTTAAAAAAAATTATATACAATTTCCAAGTCGTATGTAATTAAATCACACAAAAACATGAGTCATTCACAAAATAGCCTAGACAATGATTAATCAGATACCGTCAAACCATTAGCGAAAACAGTCGTAAAAGCAATTCGCTTTCGCATCCATAAAATCGTCAGTCCTACGTAACGATAAGCATTAAGCTCACGACGCTAACATCGACAATAACACTCAGACGGAAGGAGTTACCCCCATAATGCGCTGGGTAAACGAATATACAGCCGAATTGCCCCTAGCAGATGTGATTGCCCCGGATACTCGATCGTCAATCTGCCCCCGCCGATATAAATCAAGCTCACAATGTCAGAAGGAAGTTCTTAAGAAGAAAAACTATAGGTCATATCCTTCCGGGGTGGCTGGCCAATCGGAAGCGGGCGGACGGAGCCCCACGCCCCCCGGTTATTCGTTTAACGCTAGGGTTAGTGAGACCTGGATGAAATTGATTTGGACTCGTCTGGCGTTATTGTGAGAGATAAATTCATTAACGTGCGGTGGTATCATGAGTCGATAAATACGCTAGAAGATTTGGTAAATTTACTTAGATTTTTTCATTTTGATGCTAATTCATCGGAGTGTATACGGGGCAGTTAGATACTGTTTTCTACATTTTAAGACTGACAAATTGATTAATGGATTATTACGTAATACGTAATATAATTCACGACAGTCAAGATTGTTCAATCAGCGCCGAATATATGTCGTAAAAAGTAATATATAATTAATAAACCACACGACATGATGCTCCAACGTTAAAATTAAACATAGTGATGCTCTTTTTTTTTCTTATTAACAGCGGGCAAACGAGCTGATGGCTCGAGCCTCCAGACCTCGATTATGGGCCTCACAAAAGCTCATCATAATAATAACTTTCAACTAAATAGTTTTATTTAAAAGACCTTTATTGCACTATTACCGAAAATCCCTCAGCATACCAACACTTTCTTCACTCCGAATACTATAATACTCCAATAACCTAAGGTCTATATAAGAGTATTTGTTAATAGAACATCGCTAACCCTGCCGTTTGTGAGATTTTTCCACGTCAGCCCTGCAACAGCGGACCGTTCGTCATGTGAGGATTATGCGTAAGCCCCGACCTATGGATAGACCCGGCCTGAATTATTAATTTTATTTCCATCAAAACGAATTGATATGGGAAGAGTGATTTTTGCAAACGAGATTCAGGACGAGTGTGTGTGTGTTGTTGGTAATATTAATATCGGATATAGTTAAATCGTATTTTTAATATGAAAAATTAGAACATGACATTTTATAGAGTTGTTTGAAACAACAATGTACATACAGCGGATGGGATGGTTCGAAAAAATAGAGATTATGTTAATTAATATATTTATTTCAATAAACTTAATTCGTCCATCTTATCTATGTTATCAGTTAGCTTAATTTATATTTAATCCAAGTAAGAGTTCATGGATCCAAAAAGAGCTGATGACGATGAAATAAATGAAGTAATAAATGACTGAAAAGGTTACATGAAATGGATAGCACACCACTTTACGTTAGGAATAACCGCATACACGATACACAAATTGTCTTTTCCTAACGGATTCATTTGCGGTGTTGAAATTTGAATTGCGCTCCCGGGCGGGTGTGCTGCAAATTGTGAATTAGGCTGAGGCCACGCGAGCGGCGGTATTAGAGTCTTACTATATTAAGGAAAGCAGTGGTGGCTCAGTGGTGAGGACCTCGGACTTCAAAATCGATAAGTCGGGGTTCGAGACCGGGCGAGCGCGCAGGAAATAAATTGATTTTTCAATTTATTTGCGCATGAAGATAACATCACCACTGCTTAAAACGGTGAAGGAAAACATCGTGAGGAAACCGGCATGTCCAAGAATTAAAAAGTTCGACGGCATGTGACATCTGCCAACCCGCACTTGGCCAGCGTGGTGGATTATGGCCTGAACCCTCATAGGAGGCCTGTGTCCCAGCAGTGGGAACATATATATGGGCTGATGATGATGATGATATTAGGGATATAATTGTACTAGCTGCGCCCCGCGCTATTTGCCTTATAGATTGTACATCTGATATATTTCTTCGGCTTCAAGACGCTGCGTATCATATTACTTACCTATTCAACTAGTGATTGATGAAGACTTCATATAAAACTAGCTGCGCCCTGCGGTTTCACCCGCGTAAGTCCGTATTCCGTAGGAATATCGGGATTAAAAGTTGCCTATGTTATTCCAGTTGTCTACTTACGAAATTTTATTGCAATCGGTTCAGTAGATTTCGCTTGAAAGAGCAACAAACATAATTTTTTTTTCCGTAAAGTTTTTTTTTTGTTTTAATGTCACAATCGGCAATGGAGCTGGTGGTAAACGCTACCATCGCCCATGAATATTTGTAGAGGCATAAAATGTTACTGGAAGGGGATTAACTAGGGAAAACCCTGCGACTATCTGTCTTCGGCTAGGCGGGCGATGCCGTGAGCAGAGAACTCGTTGTTTATAAATAAAACCTTTATTGTAAATGCCGCTGTAATGCATATGCTATCTTAAGTTTTTAAAACCAGTTGAGTCCAATTAGATTTCTATGAGGAATGACTTTAGCGTCAAAAACTGCACCAGCGATAGAAAAAGAATTATTATGATTGAAATTGTAATAACACTTAGTGATTAGTTAAAATTAGTGAGTAAAAGTACAGATCATTTTACACATTAAGATCTCTACTCATAAAAATATGCTTCCCATATTTTAATCATTGATGGCTTAAAAATAAAATAAAGGTATCTGGACAATAAAGGTATTTAAATATTTATGTATATATAAATGTTTATAATATAAGGTATTTAAACGTTTATTATTAGAATGTACGAGTATATATACATTTAATAATGTATCTGGGTGTCGCTGTACGTTTGTAACAACCGTCATATCATAATTATAAGTTCTATTATGCCGAGGATTTACTCTTTCTATCAAGTGGAGGTTGCGAATTGACGGACCCCATGAGGCGGGGCTTCTATTTCTGTCTAGTTTTTTATTAATTGAATCCAACCTGACCCGTCTTATTGAATGCCACTTATAAAAATATGACGGTTTCACATCGATAGATAATCTACCGAAAAATAATACGATAAATTGTAAGATACGGATAATATGCTAACACACGATCTTTCAACTATTGAAATTCACGATAACATGTATATATATAGTACTATAGTTTTGGCTAATTTAAGGAACAGCTCAAAAGATTTTAACAGCACCTTCAATGTGTGTTCACTTTACCAAAACTCTCGTGTAAACTCTGGTGAGTTAATATTTACTTAAGCTGACACATCATATATTTATATTTGCACAAAACAAAGAAAATTAGTTATATCATAGCAAAATCAAAAGATATATTTAGGTTTATACATTTTGCCATTTATCGCCGCTTCCATGGCCGTCGGTCGGAGCCCGTAGGCGAAACGGCTTGTTAGGTAGTTTTTACCCACACCCTCCGTAGATCACATCAACGCATTTTCCTACAGCTACGTAGCGTGTCTTGTTTGACTTCGACTTGGTCAGTGTTTTTAATGGAATATAATGGGCTTTTAATCCCATATAAATGGTCAAAATAGTTATATAAATGTGTAATTTTTTTCTCATAAGTTGCTCCTGCGTATCTATATTAAAATTACTCTTTTCAAGTCTCTTTTAAAAAGTGAATCTGCTTATAAAATATCGTTATGATTGGCACGAACCTTTTTAGACCATAGTTAAAATAAAATGCATGCATAAGTAATACGATGGTAAAGTCAAATAAATTGTTTAATTCTTGATTGTGTTGTAGCTTCATTGTTCTATGAGGTCATTTGGTTACACTCTAGACCTCAAATAACAATGGAGTTGTTGCTTTAATTGTGTTTTATAATTTTTTTTTAAATTGCAACGTTTTCTCATTAATTTAAACGCTTCTAAAGAATATTATTGTTGCCCAAATGAATGCGACATATCTATTGTTCTAGACGACTCTACATATTTAATTGCGATGACAATATTCGAAATTACGCGTCATCTCGCGCACCCTCACCCGCCATTATTGTAACTAATCTTGTCACAAATCCTAGTCCGATTACTTGCGTTGTAAATTCAAATAGGCTTAAATAACGCGGTTCGAAATTTAAACATGCGTATAATTTTCGAATTTCGAATGCGCCATGTGCGGTGCCCGGGGCGTTACTTTTTTCGGCGCCATGACGTCTACCCGTTCGGAAACAGACCTGCTAAACGAGCGTAACGCGAATATATTTGGGCGGGTTGCACAGATAATAAATGCTTTTATTGGTTTCATGCGGTCGTTGGAATGGAGCCGAGACTGTATATAATTTGGAGAGAATTTTGGGATAATATCTTTAGGGGTATTTGAGTGCCAAGAATTAAACATTAGACTTAATAAAAAAACTGTTTGATACGCAATAAAATACAATTGATATGATCTGTTAACACCAAACTCTTTTGTTTCCATGTTTATGATGCATCCGGTGTATCATCAGGTTTATGTAAAATGGCGCTAAAATGGCACAACCTCATGCCTGTATTTTAAAATATCGAAAATGAAACAGTAACAGTTGCGTTGCGGTAATCACCTCCGCACAAAACAAACATGTGGCATATTGCGGTGCCCTATCTGATTAAGGCAAACACCATTCAATGGAAGCTCTTTGACCAGAAAGCCCGCGGCATAATGACTCGCTCATAATGCAAGGGTTAATGGCAATTTGTTTGGGGGTAGATTTCTTTTATGCGCGCCTTAATAGAGTTCCTTACAGGCATGAATAGTGGCGCTCGCTTCATGAATACGTTTTAGCTTAGAATAGTTTAAGGGAAAACAGATTGCCGTTTTGTTTCTGCGTTTAACCTCTTTATTGCGTGATGGGCGGTGTTTTGTGTAGCTGAATTGATAGTTATATATCACAGTACAATGAGACCGCGTACAGTAGTATAACGCTTTGATCCCGTAGTAAAGCAAAAAAGTTGTCGCATTTGACACAACTCCATAATAGTAAATAATATAGTAATGATAAAAACGACGTTAAAAGCTCCCAAATAGTGTCCCGAGCTGCTAAAATGGCATATGTAGTTCGGGCTCGTTCCTCCAGCGTACCCTTACCATACACGAAGACCTGAAATGTCTTCGTTGAACAGCTGTTTCCATTATAAAGTATAATACTGTCGCATTGATACCGTATTTTAATTTTCTGATTAGCTGCCCCACCGTACCCCTTGATAGCTGATATATAAACATTATAACAGAGAGGTCCTTCGTACAATTCACGCAGAAGTTTATAAAGTATCAAGTAGATTAGAGAAGGCTGATAGTGAGCATTTCAATATGCAACGGTAAGTCGGTCTCTAAATACGGATCTGAAATATAAATAATTACTATATGTTTATGCATTCATTCAATATACTTTATGCTTTAGAATTAAAAAATATCCTATCGACAAATCCACGCGCTAAGACAAGCCAGTCTCGAATAATTGGAGTTACTCCTAAGTAAGCAACCTCGACGGTAATATAATTTTTAAATTCTATATTGAATCGCAATAGACGTTGATAGGCGATCGATCACGCGCCGCGGGGGAGTATCAATTCTCAATTTTAACTCCGCTTTGAAATCGTTTGCGCAATGTAATCTACTAGAGAGCATTAAATTGGTCTTCGAGGAAGCTAACGAGGCTGTCATGTCACCTGGTTATAAGCGTCTGCAATATTTTCTCGCGGGTATAAATTTAAATAGTGGGTGAAGATAGTAGAATTGAAATAGAAGGATATACGTGACTGTTCCCTTGATATAAATCTTGCTACTTCTAGGAAATTATAAGATGTTGTATGTGTTATTGCTAAGGTATCTAATCACATCATGCGAGATGGAATTCTTAAAAACTCAAATAACCGAAAAATTAGTGTGATGTAAATTATAGATTGCTCCTAAGAAGTGACACAGTTTAAAAATTAAGCTAAACTCTCACAACATCATGAGCTACAGCTACTCAATTTCCATATAGTAAAAAATATATATGTTTTTCGATAAAAACTGACACCATACATGATCAGAAAGTTTCCAAACGTGAGTTTAGTAATTATCAAATAACGGTTCATTTCATCATCATCATCATCATCAGCCCATATACGTTCCCACTGCTGGGACACAGGCCTCCTATGAGGGATCAGGCCATAATCCACCACGCTGGCCGAGTGCGGGTAGATGTCACATATCGTCGAACTTTTGATTCTTGGACATGCCGGTTTCCTCACGATGTTTGCCTTCACCGTGAGCAATGGTGATGTTATCTACATGCGCTGATAAATTGAAAAATCAATTTATTTCCTGCACGCTCGCCCGGTCTCGAACCCCGACTTATCGATTTTGAAGTCCGAAGTTTTCACCACTGAACCACCACTGCACGGTTCATTTGCTCATTAATTATTCCACCTCATTCTTTTCGATTTCGTTTCATTAATTTTTAATACACATTTTTTGTGGTCAATTAATGTTTATACGTTGTCACTGTTTTCCATTCCATTTCCATTTCCATGAAGTAATATCATTTAGATTACATTAATTTGATCAAATTTTTAATTTCATTTTTTCAATCGCTTGCATCAAAGTTACATCATGCTAAGACCTATCGAAATTTTCCACTCAACTCTTTCCACAATGGAATGTGATAATGGGTTATGGTAAGCCACATTATTTTGGCGTATTGCTGTGGGGACCCTGGTTCTCCAATGGAACGCCCATTGGAGATCCCGGGATCCCTGCTATTATGCTTTGAGTTGGGCCACCGAGGAGGTTTTAGTGGGTAGAAATCCCACATGCTCTACTTTTCCCCCAAAGCTAGAGTATCTTTCGGACATTTCCTCCTCGTTAAAAAAAAGACCTATCGAAAAAGGATATAGAACGAAGTTCGCAAGGGTTACATTTAAATAATTCTTTAGACCACAACAGCGTAAATAAAAGCTACCTACCTTTTACTCCACTATCGTGGTATTGAATATTAGTTATTTTTTTGTGAGAGAAAAAGGGTTGTATTTAAGTGAAAGTGAATTTATAAACCACTACTTTCGGACCTTTGTGAATTGATAATGGTTTTAATGGGTATTTATTGACCATCTTAAATCTTTGTTAAAACAAACTGACGTATAACGTTTGAGTGCTATGATGGAATCAATTATTAATTTTTTCGTTTTATGGCAAGGAAAAACATATTAAATCGCCTTTTTGATCTCTGAAAACAACCGAGGCTTGATAAAATAAACTTTATGAAGCAGTTAATTGTCTATATGTATGTATTAAATATACAAAGGTATTGGGCATCACATTTTTACGATAGCAACAACACGTTCATCTGAAAAATAATTGTGCACCCAAAGTTATTACCATAGAAATAGATCCGAAATCCACTCAACCCTATCGGCGCAGTTTGTCAATTTATCTTGCTACGTTCTCGTAAAAAGTTTCCAAATAAGCCCGGCTCGTAAACACAATGGAGGTTATATTTACGACGAACAAATAAGTATCGGGGTATGCCCGGGGCCTCCGGGAAACAATGAAAAATGACCGGCGGAAAATTGCGCGGATTGGAGAAGATCCCGTTCGATACGAGCGGATCTCACTTGAGATACAATTGGGGGACGGACTCGGCAGTTTTGGGAGAGCAAGGATGATGCATTGGTTTCTTTATTATGACTTATATCATTCAGTATTATCAGTTGTTGCTCTTGTAAATAGATGTGTACCCTCAATCTTAATGCGATCGCTGGAAAATATAAGGCAACCTTTTCGCGTGTTTCTATAGAACTAATTTGAAAAATTATACTTTTTAACTTACTTTTTTATCACAGGCCATGAATTATATTGTACATATAACACAGTATCATATATCCGTAGATCGTACTTTATCTAAGCCAATTGAACTTTATGTATCGTGTAATAGTAAAAACACTTCGTATTTTTCTCGACTCATGTACAGGATTATTGTTCGCAATTAACGAAGCAATTTCATATACTAACACAAAGCGTCGCCCTCATTAATTACCCAATGATTACTTTACCACCACTACTACACTACCTATTAACAATCGTCAAATGTTATCTCCCTCGCATCTTTCATTAAGTCGCAGATAGGTGTAATACGGAGAAAATTCCATACGAGAGGTACGCCTGCGGCCCTGTGCCGTGCTACTCTATTTTCCTATTTGCGCGGCAGATTGGCTGTGATTGTATTGTTTGGGGCGGGGCCCACCCCACTGCAGCGAACCGGAAAAATAGCTGTTTGTGATGAGTGTTTGAGGGCTAAGAGTTTCGAGTATTGTCAATATTGAAATGAACGCCGAGCGGGATGGAGTAATTGCTTTGTTATGTGCGGAGTTATTTTTTTTAAATCATTTAGGGTGGGTTTGTTAAATGTTTAACGGTACATTGTGATTAACAAAATTTATATGCAGCTGTACGAAACATTAATAAATTTTTAGTTTGAATAAATCTTTGTCAAACATTATTTATCGAACATTTATCCTATTTGTTTAATATCAATAATGTGAATTCAGGTGATCATGGTGTTCCAGTGCTATAGAATTCGGTTCATTCATTGAACCCTACATATCCCTACAAAGATCGTTGTTAAAAATAATATAACTATTAAAAAAAAAGAACTAATCCGCCTTCAAATTGTCAGAACCAACTAAATTCAATAGGACCACACGGGATGCACCCGCTTTTAAATGAAAAAAAATAATCAAAATCTATTCACACAGTCGTAAATGCTGAGGTAACAAAACCAACTCCTCATTTTTTTTCAAATCGGTTGGAAATATAGCCAAACCCGAAGTAGGTAAAGCAAGCGCCTGTAATATCGTTAAGCGACATCTAAATCAGCACATGATTGTCAATAAGCAAGCAGTACACACTGGAATATCGCGGCCATAAAGGCGGCACCCGTATCGCGTGCGATAACTTTTATGAGCGCGAAATTGTGTTTATGCGGTGTCTTTCGCGATTTATCGCCGCCGAAGTCGCGGCATTATCGGAAATATTGCGACGGAACGAAATTACTTGCGGCGCGTGATGCGAGATGGTGCGGGAATTCGAACGCTTCATACGGATTCATGGCAATAGTCTTTGTACGCGTTATTGAGTTTATATAGTGTTTGTTGTATTCTAGGGATTATTATCGAACTAGGGTGTTATTTATTCGGTAGGTAGTGATTTGACGTCTTATAAATACTCTTTTAATCCACAAGGATAGTGTGCGTGTGCGTGATTTCAATTTCATTATTTTGCAAATCACAAATGTATGTACTATCATCGATGGACTTCGAATTAACGCTATTTCATTAATCCACAATTTGTGCATTATATAAAAACCAGGACCTAGAATGGTACCTTGATTAACCCCATACTAAAACAACATGTAATTAAATTGAATTAAATCAATAGTCTACTTCACCATGACAATACGAAGGTAACGCATTTATACATGAACCACCTGAGCAATTAGTGTTATCTGAATGAAAAATTCTCGGCAAGCGCGTGTCGAGATGTTGCCACTCAACATAACAACATATTGCCACCACAATCGACACTAACGATGTACTAAACACTCCTCTCTGACAAACAAAACTATTGCAATTTCAACTTTTATTATTCGCGATCGCCCCATTCCATTATATACCGTAACTAAAAAAAATAAGATTCAAAAACGTTCGCCACGTAATCGTCGCTGTCGCTCTATGTGGTTGGTCGTACGTCTAATTGGAGTTTCTAAAAGAGAACGCCGCGAGCGCAAAGCTGTGTAGATATAGAAATGTTTTAATTGTTTGCGACGCGGCTCGTGTTTAAGTGACATATTCGTAGTTATTCAAATTTTCTTATATTTTCACACTCGTATATTCTCTATTAGATTTGATGAATGCCACTCGTTAACTGCGTTCAGCTACCTACGACTAATGACATTGATAACGTAATGTAATTTGCTAATTACGTAACCGATTAAGCACTGAATCGCGGTGTTCATATTTTTTTTGTTAGTTAATATATAATTAAAAGCTGATATTACTAATTCGGGAAGTCCGAGTCTCTATTGTGAGGTGGGTAATGTACAGCCCACATCTCATGTTATCTTACACAGTGCAGGGAGACTGGTCGGTTACAGAGTCCTGAGTAGATGTGATGTGGGGCACATCACACACTTCAAGACTCTGTTTCGAACCAATCTCCCTGCACTGTGTTTCGAAAACAAATCGATATTAGTATGAGGATTACTGTATTCGATTGACACCCCAAGACAGACGCTGTGACTTCTTTTTTAATGTGTGATTTCATGGTTATTCTGCATTTTATACGTAAGATATGTTATGGAAAATATAATTATTTATCATTAAGTTCTGCAATATAAAATGGATAAGTAGTTTATTTTATTGTAATACATAATGTATAAAACTCGTAGAGGAAGTAATGTTTACGCGGCGTGTGAGCGTGCGACTCAACGCGAGCAAATACCTGACTTTCCCATTGCCACTCTGGAGCCAGTAGAATGTTATTATTATATATTAGAATGCATTGTAATGTTGTTTTAACCATAATTATCAGGCCAAATGTGTTCCAGCTGCAGGAACACAGTGCAGCTCCTAGAAGAACTTAGGCCATAATCCACCACGCAAGTTAAGTCCGTGTTGACAGATGTCACGTGTCGTTCGTATCATTTTTTATTCTTGGACACGCCGGTTTCCTCACGATGCCTTCGCCGTTTCAAGTGGTGACATGTATGGTATGCAGATAAATTGAAAAGTCCTTTTATTTTTTAATTTTAAGATGAAATAGCATACGTTTCATAATTTCTCTCGAATCGGATATATTTCCGTTTTTTTTTTTTGGATAACATAATGATTGAAGATACTCTTTCAACAAGGCACAAAATGATATATAAAATGGTAGTATTTTAACATGTTATTTCTTTTCACAGGTACACAAGGACTTCTTTGGTCGTATAGTGCCATTGTCGCAGATTCAAAAAAATGGTGAGTGCTTCATTAAATACTATTCAAAGGAAAACAAGTGCCCGGTTCTTTTAGATTTTTTACCCTGACAGGACTGCAACGGAAGGGTTAATGTATTGGGAGATTTTTCTTGCTACGAGCAATATAATATTTTATTATAGAGTTATAATATTTATTTATCACTTTTCCGTTCATAAACTTTATAATATAATAGGATAGTTTTTTTATCTCCAAAAGTCCGGTAACGGGAAAGCGTCAGACAGCGGGCGGACGCGGGCGGGAAGCTAGTTAAAAATAAGATGATAGGTGACCGGTGACTAAAAATCTGTAAATGCGATGAAAAATAATTAATTCATATCGAGACAATGACAATGAAAGCTAAAATGATATCTTCGTTATAATATCATTCATTATTCACATACAAGTTATTGGTCTCGAATTGAGCCCAAAGTGTATTCACGTAACTGTATGAGCGCGCATAACCGGCTATTATTTTCAATTATCCACCGGCAAGGGTTGTTAATATTCATTCTTGTCAGCCGGCGGGAATCGAACACCTGATACCCGGTAATCGGACCGATTGTCTGCCGTTTAGATATTAATCCGGCGTAATTTGGGCACGCGTCGGTTCGGCGTTGGACGCGTCGCGTGTCGATTTGGGTCGTAATCATTCGAGACTCGTGTTTTTATTTATTGCATACTCATTTATTTTTATTGTTTTTATGTAATTTTCTTTTAATTGTATTATTATCAATATATCATGATTAATTCGTATTATATGGTCTGGCTTTCTAAACATTTAGGAATATTGTGGTGATGAATTTTTTTAATATTAGGCCCACTGGAAACTATATACCTAATAACAACGTTTATTGTAATTAAAATCACTCAATTGAATTGAATGAAGTCCTTTCAACTCAACGACTATTAACAAGTTATGCTCCAGCCTAGAACCAGGCCGGCTAGGTTTAGCTAGGTCCCGTGTCCCCTAGTGGGGTATGGGGCAGATGATGTACATCTGTTTCACTGATCGATTTTCTTTACGGACAAGTAGGTGATCAGCCTTCTGTGTCCTGCCAGACCGAGACATTTTTTTTTTTTGTGCGTCCCCACCGGGAATTGACCCCAGGACCCCTCGGTTCTACGCTCACGCGTTAACCACTGTACCAAGGAGGCGGTCATTACTACATGGATGCATTAGAATTACATATTCACGGCTCTAGCGGGAGATTAGAATGATTACACGTAAAGCCGAAACAATAGCAACATCGGGCCAAGTTATAATGAGCTGGTGTAAGCGAATTGTTCTCAGCGAAATTGACTTACTGTTTGATTTAACCGAGGCCATTAAGATCGGGGTGTAGATGGTGCTCCGCTAATGATTTATGTGAATTATTTATTTCTAATGTGTAAAGGCTAAAGTGTTTGTTTTTATGGGTTTTTTAATGCGCTATTGTCAGCTTCACCTGTATGTATGTAGGTTTATATGTAATCGACTCCTTCAGATTTTGACATATTCGATTTTGACAGCGGACAGATTTAATTCAAACTTTTGTATGCTTGAGGATCGGTGATAATGCAGTAATTTCATTAGTTTATCTTATTATCTTGATTAGTATCGCCTGGGTTTAATGATTTCGTTCATGCTCATTATAAAAAAAAGCAATTGATACAATATAGACGATTTTATAATTTTAGTGTGTTCTTTTCAACTATCCTACTTCCAACTGTCCTATCCTACTATCCTACTATAATATTTTAAATGCGAAACTTTGTAAGGATGTGTGTGTGTTTGTTGCTCTTTCACGCAAAGTCTACTGAATCGATTGCAATGAAATTTCGTACGTAGACAGCTGGACTACTGGAATAACATATACGCAACTTTTTATCCCGATATTCCTACGGGATACGGACTTACGCGGGTGAAACCGCGGGGCGCAGCTAGTATTTATATAAGTGCTTCCATTTTTAATTTAAAAACTAGTATGTAACAAAAAAGTAATTGAGACAAGTAGAAGCTGGTACAGTGATTTACTAAGGATTATGATTATGACCCGTTTTGTTTTCAAGACATTTGATAGATTTGAATTTGAAATATGATAATGTTACGTAATATTTGATACTAGCTACGCCGCGCGGTGTCAGTCGCGGACCAACCCACGAGCAGTGGCTAGTATTTATATAGCTCATGTCTTATCAATCATTTAATGCTGGCGATCATAAGAATATATCATGAAATAATGTATTGTCACCGTTTCTTGATAAGAGTACAAAGATTGAATGAAATCCATCCGTTTGGGTCAAATCGAGTCTAAAGGAGTCGGCTACGTACAAACATGCAAACATCCAAGTGAAGCGCTACTAAAAGCGTGTTAGTATGAAAGTTACAGTAATTGTCTAATTTCTGAATTAATAGCTATAGATAGATATTCTAAATTGATGAAAATTCCCAGTCGTTCCTGTTGTAACGCGAAACGAATACGAGATCTTCGCTTCCCGTGTGCTCACGCCCTTACGGATCTCATTATAATATCCCGGCTCCTTACTTGATTTTAGTTAAATGCTATTAATCTGAGCTCGGATAATGCGCGTCTATTCGGTTTGTTCTTAATAATAAATTGCGCCGTTGTTCCAGCGAGCCGACGGAGTTATCGATTCACAGATTATAATCATTCGTGAGTTATTTATCACGCTGAGCGGTTGTTGAGTGTTTTTCGTCGTTATTAGAACTGAAAGTATACACGTTTTTGCTTAATTAAGCATATAAGAGAGAGTACACAGTACAAGGCGACATTTATGCTGTCAACGAATCAATAGTTTAATTTTGAAATAAACTTGTTCAACCAAGCTAACAAACTCTCAAATTTTATAAAATTAGTATAGGTAGCGCATAATATTAACAGTCCTCATACGTTATAAAAAAATCCTATTTGAATTTTAACATTACACTACTTAATATTAAAATATCCATATTAATAGCAAAATCTTCATCCATATTTAATACTAGCTGCGCCCCGCGGTTTCACCCGCGTAAGTCCGTATCCCGTAGGAATATCGGGATATAAAGTTACCTATATGTTATTCCAGTTGTCTAGCTATCTACATGCCAAATTTAATTGCAATCGGTTCAGTAGTTTTTGCGTGAAAGAGCAAAAAAAAACACACCCATACATACCAACTTTCGCATTTATAATATTAGTAGGATTCAAATTAAAGAAATATTTAAAAAAAAAAACGAAGAATTAGAAAAACTTAGCAGAGTTTTGATTTAACTCACATAACCGTATTCTCTTTCACGTCTCATGAATATAACTCAATATTTCGTTGCAGACGCGGTGGCTGACGTCATCTCTTCGAGTAGCATCTTCTACCAATACAGAGAAGGGTTTAACAACGCCGTGCGGAGGAATGTTCGGATGCGTGATCTGTTATAGTGTTCATTGTTGATAAAACTTGTAAAGTATAAAAGATAATAAATTATGAATTGAGTAAGCAGTTGTTTATTTTGGGTTATACCATTCCAATGAAAATGTTAATTTCAAATTTGTAAATTAACAATTCCCTTATCGATATTTAAAACAATGTAATTTAATTGAATTTTCCGTGTGTTGTGTGACAGTTTCATTCGATTCAGAAAGCATTTTCTTGTAAAAGAAGTGTTGGTAATACTATAAATATATAAATTTAACCAAGTCTACTATATTTTTTAACCAAACTACTCTCTCTACAGACAATATCATCATATTTGATTTCAATACAAAGACTATATACTATTATACAACTACACTGTCTATTACTTCGTTTATTTAATTCCTACCAACAATAAAGCATACCATCTTATTCCAAAGTCCAACACAATCATTTCTCAATGTGTATCGATATTTAATTCTAATACTGAGAGTATATAATCGCCTATTATCTTATTGAATGTTTATTATATGCTATGTAAGTACATATGTATAACTTACCCACACTATTTCACCAAAACGCAGGTGGAAAATGAATAACAAAGCAAACATTTACGGCATCATTACTTAACCACTCCATTACCATTCATATAAACTTTCCACATAAATATATCGCAATTTCAGCCGGTTTCAGTGATTAATTGCTTTAGTTCTGATCTACGATTGTTGTAGGACGTGGTAAAGGATTGCCGAGAGTTGTTAAATATTTTATGATTATCTTGCCGTTGTTGCGACGCACAAAATGGCTTTTTATTGTATAAGATGTATTTACACCAGGGACAGGGACACATGATTCAGTAAGATCGTATATATAGGGTTGTTATGCTAACAGTAGGCTTCCTTTGATTGCAATTGCTTTTAGGCGCTTTCCGTGCTAGTATAAATCTCTATTAATTATCTGTGATAACGCGCATATTGTTACAAAAACGTAAATAGAGGAGTAAATTGTAATTGTTATAAATTGTCAAAAATAAATAATACATTATTAAAAAACCTAACTCGAGGTAATATCCGTTAAGTCGCATTTGAGATAAATGTTTTTAATTTTCAAGTGTTCATATGTGGACAACAAACAGTTTTGGCGTCATAATCATAAATCATTATGGATAGACCCATACCTGCCACAGGTAAAGCAGAAATCACGTCGAAGAAAAAAAAATGTCTTGAGGTTTCCCTCGTTTTACCGATAAAGGAGAAGCAAAGAAAATAGTTTTTATTTTCATTTAATTAACCTCGAGTTTTAAATACCCATTTAACTTTAAATTTTTTATGCGACTGACTCATATATGTCGTTTGTATCATGAAAAATAATATGACCTACTAATAGTATTTATTACTCTTTCACGCAGAAACTACTGAAGCGATTACAATGAAATTTGGTACGTAGATAGCTGGACAACTGGA
Organism: Zerene cesonia; assembly: GCF_012273895.1. Lineage (NCBI taxonomy): Eukaryota > Metazoa > Arthropoda > Insecta > Lepidoptera > Pieridae > Zerene > Zerene cesonia. Next base: position 1,959,581 of record NC_052106.1, on the reverse strand, counting down.
AAAACACATCTTTATCCCGATATTCATACGGGATACAGACTTACGCGGGTGAAACCGAGGGGCGCAGCTAGTATTATATAAATTATTTTACAGTCACTGTAGTTGAGACTTATAGTCTTATTAGCGATTCTTAGGAATCCCATTGAGGACGGATCTTGTCTTTTTTAAAAAGAAGACTAGGTACGTACCTATATGACTTTTTATAATATTTCCTAGGCTTAGAATATTTAATTTCGTAAGAACTAATTGAGATATTTTCGATGGTGTTTTAATAGTCCATACCATACTGGTTATATCAATAAGATTTTTTATTTTCTTTTGTCTTCTGTATACCCAAATATTTTGCTTTATTATTTACATCATATAATAGGACAAGGGTAACACTAATTTGATGAATGAGTAAATTAACATACCATTACTATTACAATTACTTTCAATGTATTGTTTTTTGTAACAATAACATCAATTCATATAATTTTTAGTTTTATAGCATTGAAATGCTTTATGAATGAGAAATTTTGAAAGAATAGAAAAAAATAAATTCAAAAATTCACGGGTCATGAATCACGGGTGGCCGAGAGGCTAAGCGTTGCTACGGTTTGGCAAAAAACGCGGGTTCGAATCCCACCCAAAATTGTTTCTATTCTAAAAATTTCTCATCAATTCATATATGTAAAAAAAATGGTTGCCTGTAAAGTCGGTTTTACAGGCGAAGATTTTACGTGACAACGTCTTTTTCTCGGTAGAATATTTATTGATATGAATATTATTAAATTGCACAATAGGAACAAGGAATTGAATGAAAATAAGAATTGCACAAATTTTAACTACAGAAAATACATTTTGTTTACTAAAAAGACAGAGACAGAGACACAAGCACGCGCCGATTCAATTCTCTAGTGCTGCGCGCGCGGCGGACCGATCATAGTTCGGTGACTCATCGTAACGTTACCTGGCGTTACACTTTTCATGAGTGACTCCGAGCCGCAACCTAATTTAAGACGTTGTCACGTCAAAATTATTTTTGCTTATTACAAATCATTATGAAGCATAGGACATCTTGCTGTAAATTCTTAGTTAGCACACTAGTAGCTATGAATTGAGTTTTTTCAATTATTAGTTCAGTTAGCAACTGCCCGCTAAAGGCTTTTTACACGCTTTTTATTAGCTTCACCTGTATGTTTGTTTGTATGTTTGTTTGTATGTTTGTTTGTAACCGACTTCTTTGGGCGCGATTTTGACCCACTTTAAACGGCCAGATTTCGTTCAAACTTTGTGGATTTATTGAGGACCGATGACAATACACTAATTTGATAAAATTATTCCAGTTTTCAATTTGCAAAATATGATTTTTGTTAAAGCGTGTTTTTTAGTTTTTTTAAACTATTATATTTTATTCTTATTTACACGATAACTTCTTATGTCAGGGTAAACGGTTTCGTTATGTAACTCGTTGCGGCGTGTTTTTCTGACTTATTCGGTTAGATTAGTTTAAGCTAGCAAAAAAACAAAATGTCATACGTTTTTGATATTGCTTCGTTCAAAAATCTAACAAATGTTTCCGCATCAGTTCAAGTAAATTAAAATAGTAATATATTTAAGTATTAGGTAGCGGGTTTATAAATAACAGATAAAAAAGGAAGGAAAGAAAACACGTTACATTTCATAAATGTTTTTATTTGATAATTAAAACAACTAGCCACGTGTGTCTAATGGTATCTACGTGTATTTATATTACATACTATAATAATTGTTTATTTTTATTATTTACAGCCGGCGCCAATTCCCTTCGTCGTGCATCATGCAGTTGAAACATCCTGATATATTCATATTTACAAACAATCCGCCGGTTTTATTATATGTATATATAATATTACATAATTCTTATTATAATAAATGATTTTCAAATTGTACCTAAGTTTTTTGTTCCGTTTCCATACTTCGTGTCGAAAATAATTTAAGCTTTTAAGTGGTATTGAGAACAAATAAAAAACAAAAGATATTTAATAATTACAAGTATCATTAGCTACGATCTATTCTTATAACAATTATACTAACAAGTTAAAAGCGTATACCTTATCGCTTAATATTTATTCTTAAGATGAATATTATTATATATAAAGATATATATACAAATTAATAAAAATGATGTCAATATAAATCGAAATGATTTGAAAAGATTATTTACAGAAAGAAATTAAATTCACAATCATTTTTGGTCGAATACTGTGACGGGAAAGACTAATCTGCTATACATTGGTATTTAATTATTTAGTCTATATAAATTATAATTACATGATATTAATTATTCGCGATTTAATTTTAATACCGAACTGCTAAATAAAAAGAGCATTATCCGATTTCAAATATTAACAACTTATGACAAATTTTAAATAAAAAAATTACGATTAATATTCTTTGAACTAAAATCCAATTTATGAGAAAACTGACATATATCAATGACTATTGTTCCTCTCCGTTCCAGTAGTCCAGTGCTCAGATAAGCGCATTCCAACAAACAAACTCTTCAGCTTATATTAGAAATATAATATAGATAATTTATACAAAACTCTTATCATAGTTTTATTTATGTCAATAAAATCTAATAACAAACCATGGCACAATTATTGGCACTAAAAAATATGGCACTGAAAGATTCACGTCTAGAGTATTAATAATAATGTGTATTTTTTTTTTTTAATTGGCACAGCGTTACCAAAAAAAAATATTTCTTAATTAAACAAGATTGTTCAAAACATATTGGCGCACATAAAAGTATAAAATATCGAGTATAGTCTAGAAAAGAATATTTTAATTATCTGTTCATATTATAATTCTTACACATTCTTGGAAATATAACCTTCAGTATGTATCTGCACAAATACAAAAAAAAATAATCCAAATAAATACCCATTAAATATTAAAAAACAATGATTAATTATTGCTTGAATATAACGCTGAAATAAACAATCCTAAATATACTACATTAAGCAATTTGCCGTATCCAAATTATTCTAGATGTTTCGGTGGTTCCGATGACGTATTAGTCTGAGTATCATGGGGCAAAAGAGATAGGGGCAGAGGGGGCAAGTGCAGGGGCAAAGGGAGCAAGGCCCTAGACTGGAAGTTAGCTAGGGACTGGAGAAGGGCCGCGGAGTGCTCGTGAGCCTTTCGGCGTAGTTCTGCCACGCTTGAGGAACGTGCCTCTTCTTTGGGGCAACAGGGGCAGGGCGCGCCCCAACCTGTAACAAAAATATATAGCTGCAATTAAAATACAATGTTAACATTAAAATTAAATTTATAATACAACATGCTTTAAACCTAGGATGTGCTTATATAGGCTTTATTAAAACATTCCGTTTTCTTCTACGTAGAGAAGATTTTTTATGTTTTCGACCGATTTCAAAACGTCTCAATTCGACTGTATTTTGTTACGTCTCGTCTGATTTTGATATCGCTGGTGCCTTTCGTGTAGCTAATAGCTAAAAGGTCTAGTTTTAACAATTTTAAGGTTATAAATGTTTTTTGCGATTCTTTTATTAATAAACCTTCAAGGTTGTCTTACATTCTAGCTAAAACTACGACGACAACCTATCCATGTGTTGATCCATAAGAATACATCGCGCATCATAATACCTTTCAGCGGAAAGAAAGGCTGCGACAAATGGTTGAGGTGCTGCGAGAGGTGCGAGAGGTGCGGGGGCAGGAACAGCGGGGGCGGAGGCGCCGTGTCCGAGCCCGCGGGGGACGAGCGGAACGCGCCCGTACTGGAACAAAATTATTTTTTAATGTATACCACAGATAACATAACACTATTCTATACTTAATATTATAAAGCTGATGAGTTTGTTTGGTTGAACGCGCTAATCTCAGGAACTATTGGTCCGATTTGAAAAATTCTTTCACTGTTAGATAGCCCATTTATTGAGGTAGGCTATAGGCTATAAACGTACCACGGAAGAAGCCGTGGCGGGCCATATTTTTTTAATCTAAAGTCGTATCCTGTTGCTCTAGTATCAAGGTACATATGTCAATATAAAATATCATTGCTCAATATTTATACAGCGTTTTTAATTTAAGGATTATAATTCTTAAATATCTATTTAAAATTCTCGTGTTAGTTGCCAGACTCCTCGGAATTGGCTTGTCAGATTTTCATTAAATGATTGTGAAGATACTCTCAGTAAGTCCGAGAATAGGTCGTGAACTATTATTTCTAGTTTTACGTAAACAAATGTTTCTAGTTATCACGAATTATATGAAAACAAGTTTACTTATTAAGACAATAATAGCAGTTTCATCGGTTAATTAATTAATTATTTATAAGTTAAAGTGGGGGCCCTTAATTCAATTTAGTAACCGAGTTTTGTAAAGTATCAAATAAGAATTCTGACTGCTTCTGGACGGTTGGTTGGTCACAAACGAAATTTGTTTACATCAAAGTCTCTATAGAGTACTTTCACATTTTGAAGGGTATCGATTTTTGCGTGTATAATTATTCAATAATTATTTTTAAATTTTTAAACCTCCAAATGAAGATTACGTCTTTGGTGCATACTTTCAAATGTTCATATATAATTAATTTAAAAAGTTTTTATTCTTTTTTTAGTCTTAATATATTTTACAGATGACAATATAATAAGTAGGTGTTATAAGAGATATATACTGCATTTACTGAGTAATCAAAACCGAAAATGACAGACTAAAAAAGACAATACTTAAACACCTTAAAATGCTCAAATAATTTAAAGCGCGAATCTTTCAAAACCCTCTAAGAAATTTCGTTTAAGTTAAACACTTGTTAGTTATTTTTTGTACAGTTATGGCATTATCTTGATCCAATATCTATCGTTCTAGTAAAGAAGCTAGAATAAAAACAGCGAAACATGCAGCCAATACCGTTCTCCGTAGCTAACATATTCATGGCTTTGTGCCAACCAATCACGACGCGCGATCAAAACGGAGCTGATTTAGTTTTCTTAAGTATGGTAGGGTTTCTTCTTTAATATATACTTATGAAGGACAGAATTAGATATAACACCATGTATCTAAGGTTTCCCTCATGAAAGATCAAGAATGACCGGGAAATACTGCATTATGCCAAGGCAACAAACACTGACTGTAGCCTGCAACGACTATAATCGTCTAAAAGCATTTCATTTCACAAAAAAAACGTTTGTAACACAAATTACACGAAATGACTTCGCAAACACAAAGAAAGTGTCAAGAGTGTGTCGTGCAAAATTCAGTACACTACATAGTCAGAGATTGGAGACAATGAAATGAACGCCGGCCGAGGTGTCGCGCGCTCCAGGATTCCCTTAGTGCATACTTGATGTGCCGACGCGGGTGGGCCGCGGGAAGAGATAGCGCGATTCCGTTCAAGATATTGTATCAATAGATAAAACAATTGAATCTGACATCGATCGAATAACACGCCACGTCACGTTGTATCCGAACATACTTATCCTCTAAATAACGCCACTGCTGTGTACCAAGCACGAGTACTACCTAGAATTGAGTCTTAGCCTAGTATCGGCAATCTAACACTAGATAAGTGTGTGTTAAATAGCATCAATATGATAAAACAGTGCTCTATTACTCGTTTTGTTTAAGTAGGTACAGGTCTTCGAAAAATTTTTAAACGAAATATGATCGTGAGTGGGATAAATCACGCATACGTGAACATAAATATACTAGACGATTGTATGGATGCTGCGGGTTTTCTTCATCCCGTTCGCTCTTTACTTAAACTCGAAATTCCCCGAACACTCGTTCAATGGAATCAAAGGATTTGTGTTCATTACGGACGCAAATAATTGATGACTCCGCATACCGGCCACCGCACGATGACACCGTAATTCCGTTCACTCCAGCGCTGATTGCTCTTATATTATTATTGCATTTCAATTTTGCTTATTTTGCAATACTAATATATTAAAAAAGCAATTTCCGTCGAAGAATACTGATATCCATTGCATAAGTTCAGTCTAATCATATATCATAATAGATAAGATTTAAAAATTTCCATACTCCTATTATTTTTAACAATTTCATAAATACTAAACCACATTAATTATGACTATGTTTGTGTGACTTGTTATTTCACGTTACACAAACATTGCTGCGGTACTAACATTAGGAAGTATAAAGAAATTAAACCACTAAAAAGTTTTGTGGATTAATTTTTATTTTCTTACAGTTATATAATAAAATTCGCAACAAGTAAACTCAATATTTATATCAGTACCTACCAGTGAAAGATCGCAAATGATTTTATATAAATTGAGAAGTCAGAAGTACAAATTCCATTATCCTGCTAGGGTCAACCCAAGGGGTGGGCTAACGAACCGTACCTCTATTAATTGGTTTCTCTCGGGGAGGGGGGAGGAGGGGGGGAGTCTTGAGAAAATGTCCTCCTTCAAGATTACCTAATATGAATATTCAACTAGTGAATTGAACAAAGAGAATAGATGTAACCCGTAATGCTGTAAATCATTATTTTGATTGGTGTATTTACTTGAGTTTGCGACTTGATGTTAGTGAATTATAAGATTTGTTTTAAAGAAGTTAGAGTACATTTTAGTTTCATATTTTGATGCAACGGCAACACAAAGTTCTATTCTCTAGATCTTCATATAAAATACGTATATACGAATAACTTCCATAGTGTCTTTGCGGTATCATCTTTTCAATTATAAGCTATATAACGATAACAATTATATATAAATTAAAATTAGAGTATCTGCGCACAAAATTAAGTCAAATTTGACAATATATATAAACAGGGACACGTAAGTTATGTAGGCATTAGCCTAGTGTATAGTCAACTCACGCAATCCACCAATTCCTAACATTAGTGATCGACATTCTGCCTGCATTATAATTCCATTTATCCAGTGATAACTAAATCTTAGAAATAAAGGGTTGCGACATCGACCAGTGGGGTGGCCTCCACGGCCCGATGCACCACACACCGATGTTGCTTCACTTCTTGCTCAGGCTTCGAGCAGTAGGCATTTATTATAAGAATAGTTTCACTGTAACTTCTTTGTATGTGAAATAAAGAATTTTAAAATATTAAACACTAGCTGCGCCCCGCGGTTTCACCCGCGTAAGTCTATATGTTATTCCAGTTATCCAGCTGTCTACGTACCAAATTTCATGGCAATTGGTTCAGTAGTTTTTATGTGAAAGAGTAACAAACATCCATACATCCATACAAACTTTCGCATTAATAATATTAATAGGATTTATATGTTTCTCTCGGGGTCGATCGAGTTATCTTATTTTAATTTATTGTATTGCGAAAACGTATTAAAGTTTTTAAAGTAAAACATAATACTCTCCGCTGTCACAAAACCAACTTATCTTCAATATGATAATTACTCCATTTGTACAAGCATGCTTGCATTAGCCGAAATATATGCATAAACGCATAAAATATGCTCATATTCGGAGCTGTGCTATAATTAATGTAGTGTAGATTGGTATCAGAGCGTTAGGTGTAGTGTAGGTAATGAATGTTCAATTATTCATGCAATTAACTGATTATAGCGACACTAGGGGGCCAGCCGGGAGGATGTCACCCTTGTCTACTCTGTGTTTAGCACATACTTCAACCTAACATTATATTACAGACTTGTGATGCTGACGAATTCATTAAAAGATCGATTTATGAAATTTTAACAATCGGATTCCTGGATACATTTGCTTCCCCATCGTAGACGAAACTTTTAATAAAATATAACCAAATTTTATAAATTAAATCGATAATTTACACCTTTTCGTGAAACAAACAAACAAGCACGCTTTCGCATTTATAACATTAGTAATGTAATTGAAGATGTATGGAGAAATTGAAGCTTAATAAAATGCCATAATCACTTATAATTTCTATTAAGACAAATTAACGCTAGTCAAAATATAAAAAATACTAATTCTAATTAATATTACAAAGCATGAGGTAAAAATACTCAGTTGAAATAATGTCATAATCTTTAAGAATATAAGGGTGTTATAATTTGGTTTATTTGTCACAAGTATTCAAATTTCAAAGAAACTGACATACACAGATATAAACAGTTAGGTATAACAAAAACAGCATATATCACACAAACGCATAACAATAAACAATATATTTTACAACAATAACCCGCTCAGCGAAAAATTAAAAGACCTCCCCAAAAGCGTCAGGCGCCTTAATATTTCTTTCATCAGCCTTAAAACATTCTTGTGTGATGTAATTAATAATTACCACTTGCTCGAGCACCGCGGCTGTATCCACGAATTACTGTCAATTCATATCTTTGCATAATTAATTTTCATTTTGTGAACACTCTGTATTATGTTACAACTATATTTTGATCATTTATTCATGTTCGCTGAATATCAAAGGTTACAATTGGATAATGTTAGGGGGAAGGGAAGGAGATGCGGTGTGCGTGCGTTTAAACTTTTTGCTGTATTGTAGGCGATATTTCCGAAGAAAAATTGGTTTCGTAAGTAAAGGATTGGGTTAAAAGAAAAACGAACGAGAAGTATGTGAAAGAAATATTTTAACGAGCGAACTAAATTATTGACAGGAGTGTTATATTTATGCCTTATAAAGATACACCATCGATTAAATGGCTAGTTTGTAGTTTTCATCTTACACAATTTTTAAATACTTTATTATTTGTATTAAATTGTTGTATAATTCTGCTATTTTTACGGCTGTCGAAATATTTTTTTAATTTAACAACTATATTCTTAATATTGTGACTATAATTTATACTAAATTATTGAATGTTTAAATTATTATCATGAAATAATAAGATTTAAACATTCATTATTAATTAGTTATGATACTCTACAGCACTACGGTTTCGTAGCACTATTTCGTAGCATGCCTTCGCTACGATCTGTAACGGACTGTCTAAATTGAGGATCGGTCATTCATATTAAATGCATCAAATATTTAATTGACTCTCGTATCTTACTCCTTATATAATACTAGCTGTGCCCCGCGGTTTCACCTACGTAAGTATATATCCCATAGGAATGCCTATGAGGTGTTTCAGTTGTCCAGCTACTACGTACCAAATTTCATTGCAATCGGTACACATACATCCATCCCCACAAACTTTCGCAATTATAATATTAGTAGGATATGATTTTAAAGTGTAGTTATGTTAATAATAGTAAAATATGAATTTAAGCATGGAAAAAGGACTTTTAAAATATATCTAATACCCTGAAGTATGTATGTATCCACCCTTATAATTCATTTTAATATACTATTACTATATGTATATATAAAATCAAATACGAAATCGATCTCACACACACACAGAGACAAAAGATAAAAAAAAAATAACAACCCAAACTCCTCCCATTCGGCGTAGTCTAGTCTAGACTATCTAGATATGTAATTAAAATTAAAAAGAACTTTTAACACAAATAACAAGCTAAAGTTAACGTTAAAATATAACACCATTTTGTGTATCTTTATGGAGAAAATTTAATTTTAAGTGAAAGGTAGGTGGAGGCGGCCCTAATTGCCAATTTTCCTTTACACAGTTTTTTTCAGCTTTTAAGGAGAAAAATTAGTTAATGCATATTTAATCGCTATAATCGTCTCTCCCTCACGAAATTACCGAGACGTAGACGTTTTACACTTTTTCCAGGCTCCTATTTTAATGGTACACTAATACTTTTAAAAATTATACAGTTATTTGGAGAGAATCTTCTTTGGTTAATACTCTTTGTTATTTTTTTAAGTCATTTATTTTTTTATGAAATTATGAAATGGAAATGCCGCTGGACTCCGGCCGACGATCGGTGGCACAATAGACTCGTAACAAGGCTGAAGCGAAATGAAAAATGTTAATTGTTTTTAATTTTGTTATTATTTCGTATCAATTTGTAAACATTTTTCTCAAATATATAGTATCAAATATATACTAGCTGCGCCCCGCGGTTTCACCCGCGTAAGTCCATATCCCGTAGCAATATCGGGATAAAAAGTTGCCTATATGTTATTCCAGTTGTCCAGCTATCTACGTACCAAATTTAATAGCTATCAGTTCAGTAGTTTTTGCGTGAAAGAGCAACAAACACACACACATCCTTAGGATCCTTAGGATTAATACGACAGTTTTAAGCAATTAAAATTAATACAATTGTTTCTTATTAAATACTGATAACACACGACACGTGCAGACTGTGCTATAATATTATGATAGAGAGAAGTGCTGTATTACATTTGACCATTTCGGTAACTACAACTTAAATATATTAATTTTTCATTAAGACATTCAAAATTCTTTGATATATTTTATAATAACGTATTTCTTAATTAATTATTTCTTCGTATAAATACATTTGCGAATTACTATCTTACGTTCTAATTATCCATATTTTGAGCCGACCTTAATACGTCCATTAAAAACATCTTTAACGACCGAACTGTTTCATCCAGACAAACAACACATGTACTATAAAAGTCACACGTTAAAACGTAAATTAGTAACCTCTCAATGGCGTAAGTTAAAAAGTTAACAGTATTATTTACACCATACGACACGTGTCAAGCGATTTCGCATCGTCTCGTATCCGTGTGTAATCCACTCGCATTACTATCGCAGTCAACTATCCAGTCTCCAGGGTGCGGGCCCACAATCATCTTCTTTGAGCCATAATCCCGCCTCATGTATAATGCGTGCATATAAATTTCAATTTTAAACCCGCGCGGCTCGAGTTACAACCATTTGTGGAATTACGGTCGTGGGGCTTGCGGGACGGATGCGATACGATAATCGGGATTAGGCGGTTGTGCAATGTTTTGTAACTCATTTTTAAGAACTATTTTATGGAGTTGTCGTCATCAGCCCATATATTTTCCCACTGCTGGGACACAGGCCTCCTATGAGGGTTCAGGCCATAATCCACCACGCTGGCCAAGTGCGGGTTGGCAGATGTCACATGTCGTCGAACTTTTGATTCTCGGACATGCCGGTTTCCTCACGATGTTTTCCTTCACCGTTTTAAGTTAATTTTATGGAGTTAATGAATCAAAACTATTGTACAAGATTTACATTAAGCAGAGTAATTAAATTAACTACATGTAACCTATACTGTATGCGTGTATATGTATTTATTATTTAATGAAATTAACAGCAGCTAGTATCGTTGAAAAACAACCCACTGTTATTGAAGTGAAACTTCTTTAGAATCGTTGTGATTTCAAACGTGGTGCAACGGAAAAAGCGACAGGTAAGAGACACAAAATGTGTAGAATGAAGCCGGCAAAGAATGAGACACAAATATACATACTATTTTATACTATCGGTCTGTCCTCTTTGTTAAACAAATAAACTTTATAATTATCCTACCCTTGTTATATATATTCATCTCATTCTTTTGTCGATTTACTGAAGTTTCACTTCTATCGTGTGTGAATCGCACACACACCTTTTTTTTATTAATTCATCAAATTACTTTTATCCCCCATACTCTTTCCTCAAGTCTCACAAACGTGTCGCATTCGGCCTTGCAGCGCTCTCACAAAGATCGTGTCGTATCGTGGATTCCCGTGTCGTGTCGTACAGCGGGAACGCGCTCGCTCCGTAATCAGGTAATGTGTCCGCGACGGAGCCATGAAGGAGATAGTATTTCAGCGAACACCTTCCATCTTGTATATTTCTAGTTTATGAAATTTAACCAGTTTGATGTGTTTATGTCTTTATTTATGATGCCTTGAAACATACTTTTTTATTATTTTAAGCTTGTCGTGAGAAACGTAACATAAACTATATGATAGTGGGGTATGGGGCAGATATCTGTTCCACTGATCGATTTTGCTAAGGACAAGTAGGTTATCAGCCTTCTGAGTTCTGCCAGATTATGACAATTTTTGTGAGTCCGGAAATCGAACTCGGGCGCCTCGGTTCTAGGCTCATGCGTTAATTACTGTATCAAGAAGGCATATCACATCTTGTCCCGTAAAAGTTATTTATTTTGCATATATTAAATAAGGTGGATATAACCCTATCTAGTTACAAAAAAAAAACTAAACTGTCTTCAAATTGTCACAAATAGACCAAATTTAAATGGGACCATAATAGGGTAGGCAGCGGTTTTCAAATCAAAAAAGAATCATTAAGATCTGTTCACCCAGTATAAGAAAGTTATGAGAAAAAAACACAAAAAACAGATACTTTGATAATCTAATTTTTTTTGAAGTCGGCTAAAAAATTGTAAATATAAAGAAACCTCTAATTACTATGATAACTAAAAACACATATACACATACATATTACGTAACATTCGTATTAATAGAGGCAAAGTAAACCTATTAACACATTATAAAACCGGGAAAGCTCTCAAAAAGCCATGCCGTATGAAATAATCTAAAATCATAATATGAATAATCCGTTAAAATAACATTTGCGTGATCCTCGCCCGCTAATGCACTGTGTCTTGCCTCCCGGCGGACTTTAAACTGCTTAGCGTGTTTTAAAACATCCCGGTTTTATTCCTAAGCCGCTAACAGAAGACGCTATAGGGGGCGATTTTTAAAAGTACCGCCGAAAAAATCGCTTTTTTCTGAATAGAATTCGTTTATCTTTGTTTATTTGGGAACTTTTATCGATTCAAAAACTTAGAAATGTTGCTAATGTGTTTTCGTCGCTATTATACAACGTTTTTATCCGATTTATATCAACAAATTTATAAATAGGTGCGTTGAATCAATACTAATATTATAAAGCTGAAGATTTTGTTTGTTTGTTTGTTTGAACGTATTTATCTTAAGAACTACTGGTCCGATTTGAAAAATTCTTTCAGTATTAGATAGGCCATTTATTGAGGAAGGCTATAGGATATATTATATGTACCACGGGCGATGCCGGGGCGGACCGCTAGTACAATGATAACGGGAAGTAATCTTATTGTATATAATACCTAACCATACCAAAATTTACTGATTTTTCTTTATATATTCTTACTAGCCGACTCGGCAATCGCTGTTCTGTCTTTCTCTTATCATTTAGGGATATTAAAAATAGATGTTGGCCGATTCTCAGACCTACCCGATATGCACACAAAATTTCATCAGACTCTGTCAAGCCGTTTCAAAGGAATATGGTAACTAACATTGTGACACGAGAATTTTATACATATAGAGATGAAAGCTATATAATCAATATTTTTTCCCATTCCTATTAAATTTCATTAACATTACACGATTAAATTAATGATTTTGATATATTCAATCTAAACACTATTTAAGACGTCATAGATAAAGCTAAATTGATTTAAAACGATTATTAATGGAGCGTTACAAAAGTAGACAGACACCCGGTTCAACAAATTTGTTCAACTTACGCATATAAATTGATACAATAATTACGTCAAAGCAACTCATAAATTTTAATAAAAACAACGTGCGAGTTATCAAATTAAAAATATTAAATGCGATGAATTAAGTCCAATTACAGGTTATTGCGTAAAAAATGTATAAATTAATGATTTCAATGAGTCGGTAAAACGACATGCGAGCGACAATTCGCGTTATTGTTAATTGTGTTAGGGCTGTCCCAGTTGATTATGCGTTTTGTAATATTTGAATTTTCAGTGCGCAAATGGTTACGCTCACAATGATAAAATTGTTATGATACGAGAGTTTCGCGTTCGTGTAACTACGGGATATCTTTATCAATCTTCTATATTTATCCTCTATCTATGATTCTACTCAAATCCTTCCATAACTGTAACACCAAGAAGTTTTTGCAGAGATATCAGAATTGAACAGTAAAAAAACACTCCCCATTTTCTAAGTAGGAGGGCTACAAAATTTTTTGTCAATTTTTTACATGAAATGGACTTCTTCGTGACATGTTTTGTAAAGTTTGAAAGAATGTTTGTTTGAACGTTATTTAAATTGAATTACATTCAACTATTATTTTTGTTTGTGGAATTGATTTCGCTTTAACATATAGCAGTATAAATATAAGAAACCATGTCTCGCAATCTTGACAAAGTAAATAACAAAACAACAAAATAATATCATGTTCATCCCTATTACGCAGCAAGTCCAGTAATTACGCGTTTAATTGTATTAATTAGAGATACTCGAAAGGGTTCCGTCGCAAATTGAATAACACAAAACGCCTACATCTAATATGATATCATACTTACTTATGAGGGTTATTACCATAATATCATTATTCTTAATGACTAGTTTCTTTGTTGGATATTATTCTCAAAAACTATAGTTTTTATTTTAAGAAACCTATCAGAGAGAAAGGCCACTTCAAAGGTTTGAATTAAACATACATAAAGCACATTACTTATAATTGTAAAAATCGCTGTAGAATACAGATAATAATAGAGGAAAAAGGTAAAAGTTAAAAATACGTTGATATCGGTTCTAACTGGTACATGGATTGAAAAGAAACGCAAACATTATTGTATCAGGTATCAGCTTTTTCTCTTCTGGTAGGAATATAACATCAACACAATATAGATTAAGTACCTAAATCGTAGTTTATAAAAAGTCTTTCTTTAATGATAATTATGCTTTATTTTGTTTTATTAAGTACATTCTGAAAATATTACCACATAGATATTTAGGCGGCAATTCGTCATATCTCATTTTTCCGAACGTAAGTTGTAACACACACAGCTAACAAGCAAACTTGTAACATTACGCGCGACGTCAAAGGCACGACCGATTCCCGGCAAATCGTATTTACGCGTCCCACGGGGCGCCCTTATTGAGTTTGCTCTCAAAGAGCAGCCATTTTTAAAACTTCCATCGACTCAGGTAGATCGTTTCGTATGGCCAATTGTGGTTGCGCTTTGTTCCACGGATCCTTTATAGGGTTGATGAAGTTACCGAGTTTCGGCGCAAGAATAATTTGTGTTCCCGCGCGATACGATTACGCGAGTTACCCGGGAATCCGATACGACATTTCCAGGAATTCAATTCTCGGGACCGCTTGAGTGGATCGGGTCCGCAGCGAGAACTTCGTTTGTCTACATTACAACGCTCTAGAATTAAACTCGAACGAATTTATCAAACGAAACGATAATGCAAATCGTCTCATTCCGCTCCGCTAACGAAGCTCACCGCTTATTTATGAAGCGCATATAAATAAAGAATATTAATCTGTACGTATCGTGTAAATGAGCTCATTTCTATTCCGCTCGCAAACAAATTCATAACTCGCCGAAACTCATAAAATGATCCGCGAAATAGAGTTTTATTAAACGAAAACACAGCTACCGCGGTCCGTGCATAAGTTAACATAACATTCCATTCGTTGTTAAAAGATAAATTAGAATGTTCTCGTCGGACGTGGAAATGTATTCGGATCCAATCTCGCGCTCCCCGAGGCGCGCGCGTAATTGCTTAAGAGAAAAATCCAAATGAGAAATGAAAAGGGATTCCCTTTTCACAGAGAAAATTATATAATTGAATATCTTTTTCGTAAGTATTATGAGGTATAAAATATGATAATTGAGTTTTTGCTGCGAGCCGAGTGCGACGGCTTAACGGTTTAGCGCAATGTTTTGTGACGACTAGAAATCGTAAGAGATAATGTGATGACGCTCGCTGATTCCCTTATTATCCCTAAAGGATATTAATGTTGTTTTTAAGGTAAACAAAAACATACATCAAATATATAGAAGATATCGTCGGAATGAAAAGTCGCATCATTTATTATATCATACTTCATTAACCAACAGTTCGAATTGAACAATAACATAACAGAATATAGAAATTACTCGCCCGAAATTTTGTATCTACGAAACTTTGCATTAGTACCTACGTAATCAATTACGATAAAAGTTTGAGCCATAATTAAATGCCATCGGAACTGAATGAATCCAAGCAAAATTCATCAACGAGATTTCTGTATACAAGCAATAAGGATGCGAAATTCGGTACAAATAAAAAATTTGATAGCCCCATAGCTCGCAATCAGGAGTGTTTGCGCGGTAAAGTCGTTACGTCGTGATGTCGCCGATTCGTGACTCGATTTCTTATGCCTTTGAACCTTTGATATTCTGCCGTCGACACTGATAGCGATTGAGGACAAATTCAATCACTGCTACACTTGGGCTGCAATTTATATTGATGTCATAATACAATGTGTTGTGTTTGGGAGTTAAATCACCGTGATGTGGGCAATTGCGTTTTAAGGATGACTTATAAAATTAATAATGGCAGAAGGACATGCACTTTG
The DNA here is from genome assembly GCF_012273895.1 of Zerene cesonia. NCBI lineage: Eukaryota > Metazoa > Arthropoda > Insecta > Lepidoptera > Pieridae > Zerene > Zerene cesonia. Next base: position 1,943,346 of record NC_052106.1, on the reverse strand, counting down.
AGTGTCTATTTCTTCTAAGGACGGAAAATTTGAAACTTAGATGAGCAGAAAGCAGGACAAATTAAGTGATATATGTGAGTATAGATCGAATAAAGCATTAGAACTAGATATACTAGAATACCACGATAGACAAACTCGTAATATCCATGATCAATACAAAGTACAACGGTACATAATAAACACAAGGCCATATCCAATACATTAGTATTTCAATGTAATTCATACTAGATGTAAAGTATATCAAACTACATTATATAGCATTTTTTAAATAATAACTATTTAAAGAAATGTTAAATAAAATAAATACAAGTTTATTAGATATATAACACTATATAATATTAACATCTGAAACACTTTTGATTTATTTTCCTATTAAAGACTAAACAGACCTGACTCATATTTCTAATCCTACTCTTTCAATACGATTGTATTTTTACATTGAAACCAATGGCGGAAAGAATACAATAAATGAACATTTATTTAACGTAAGGTCTCTAACACTACCCCTGGTATCCAGACTACCTAATCTCCAGTATGTAACCGATAACCCAATAATACTAACGGGCGTGGCCTCCCGTTTATAAATAACATTCAGGTGAAAAGCGGAGCGAATAGCAATTTCATATATGAATAATTCAGAAAGGTCCGCGAATAAATGCGTTACGATTTTTCATAATAGCTCCCTTTGATGCTTCCTTCCTTTCGCGTTATTTATCTTTAACGTTATGCAGTTTAGTTTTATCGCGGAGGGTGTGGAATTGATGTACATACTTAAGTGTAATAACGCTTTATGTGCGTTATTATATGTTGGTATCGAATTTGTTATGTAAATACAAGGGCTTGTACGCTTGAAGGGTTTACAAGAAAATGAGGTTTATGTATTACAGGTTAGTACTGGTTAATATGTTATCATACGAATATTATGAATGTGAAAGTTTTTTTATTGGATGTCCGTCAATCACGCTGAAACTGCTGAACGGATTTTGATGAAATTTGGTATACACAGAAGTATGAGTAGCAGGTATAGACAGGGTATGAGCTGACTTGGGTGATAGGATACTTTTTATTCCAATTTTTATTCTTTGGTATAAAACAGGAATCTTGATTTTCGGGTGGAGCCGGGAGGGGTGTCTAGTCTTGTCATAAAGTTAAATATTTTTAACACGAAATGCAATTTTCTAATAACTGTGAAGAAATAAAAAAACTTCATTTCATTACTTATACAAATAGTTTAACATCCTAAATTTTTTATTGATGGAAGATACTATATAAGAGTGATTTTAAGTTAAATCTATAAAGAAATCTTCATAAAACCCTTACCAAACCGGCAAAATAAGAAGTCTAATTGAATAAATTAATATTTGAGTTTGAGTTTTGCACTTAAAACACATTCTTATACCCATACTCAATAAATCCCATAAAATAAAAACAAATCTCATTCAAACATACTACAACAATACTCTTATATCGAAGCTATATTTTTCGCTTGCAAAGTCACCGTCCATCCCTAACAACAACTTCAATGCAAGCCATATTGAATATTAGCATAGTAAAGTAAATAAGAAAGTCCGCCACAAATTGTGGTTGCGGGAAATGACGAAAGTTATAAGTGGATCAGCATAATAATTTTTATTAGGTAAATCATTTCCAACGAGCGAGGGAGTTATTTCAGCGTGCTAACTTCACTGGCTCGCCTGGCTGTAGGGATTCCGCTATTTACCTCTTTTGTGGACTAGGTTTTAGATTATTTTGGATTTTTTGTGTGGTATTAGGGGCCGACGGTATCGAGATCTAATTCGTCAAACGAACTCGCTTGGAGTTCGATTGACACAACACTGAATTGGTACTATTGAAAAATCGAAATTATGTTTTATTCGTTAATGCATTTGTAAGGAAAAGTAATACTTTGATACTGATTATTGGTCTATCATAATCAAACGCAAACAATAGATTATAGAATAACTATGAACTAGCATATTCAACCTACGTAATTATTACTTTTAAAAAACATTCAAAACACGTGTCATCTCTATGAATATAGCATTTAATTAAGTTTCTATATATTTTTTTAAATCAAAACAAAAATCTGGTCACAACACACGAACCATTGCAATGCAAATGACGAGGAATGATGCCGCAGCTACGTGATTACTTGACGAAATTTTAATTTGTTATTTCGGATCCCACCCAATTAGACATTCGGTAACTCGGGCCAGTGTGATAGATGATAAAACTTTCAGGATATCTGCATAATCTTGTTTGTAGCGTTTGAATTCGTTATCCATGTTATGCTATTCGATTACTTTGTAACTTGACTGGTTATTTATTAATTTTCTACTGATATCGAAGTGAATGTTGGTAATTGTGAAATTTATTTGAAACTAGCTGCACCCGGCAAACGCTGTTCTGCCTTACTCTTATCATTTAGGGGTATGAAAAATAGATGTTGGCCGATTCTCATAGATACCGGATAAGCACAAAAAAATTCATCAAAATCGGTCAAGCCGTTTCGGAGGAGTATGGCAACGAAAACTGTAACTCGAGAATTTTATATATTAGATGTTAGTATTTCATATTTTAAGTTGCGTGGAAAATTTGAAAATTTCACGCGTTATTTCGCAAAGATAATAAATATTCACGCGAAGGCACGACAAACGCCAAAAATGCTTTAATATTTTGCTCGTAAATCAAAGAAAAAGTAAACAAATTTAGCGGAATTCAATATGATTGCAGAAGATTCAGTATTGCCTAATACTGCGTCATGAAAGGATTCAGTTTAAAGTTTCAATGTAACCCTTTAAATTTCTCACAAATTGTAGGCGCATTATTTAGTGAGTTAAGATTAAATATATGTACTTTTTATATTCGATCCATTTTCATGAACTGAAATGGGTTATTATTTTCATTCTCTATCCAAAGTTACATATGCCCATAGTTTGTCTTCTGCTTGTATAAGTTTCGGCAAGATATAAATGTGGGAGGTGAGCACGCTTCGGCACGGATTGGGCCAGCTCTAATTGGGGAAGTTACCACACCTTAAGAGAAGATCGACGTGAAATGTCATGCGAATGCTCTATCTGTGTTTCTTTGAACGTGTTTCGTTCTGTTAGTGGGGGAGCCGGTGGAAAGGACACGAGCTTCCGACCTGCTCGGTCTGTTCCTTTACAGCCGTCGTCCAATCTTTCTTTTCCCTTATCCACCTAATGCAGGCAATGCAATAGCAGAGACTTTATCCCTACATATATGTAGGGATAAAGTCATTAATTGCTTAACGTTTATCGCTTACCATCGTGCGAACCACCAGCGCGGATGCCCGTTCTTACCCATAAAAGTGTTTCTTAGTTTAGCGTCTATAAAGTAAATACTCAGTTACATCGATAGCTCATCAACCAGCACATGTGTTTAGAGGATAACAAGATTGGTATCGTTAGCGGGTCGAGTACGACTTAACGTGATTATACTCGTTATTCCACTCTCGCGCCAGTTCTGGTGCTGTTCACGTAATTGTGAGGTTCCGTTGGCAAGTACAGCGATTTTATATGTGCTTCTTGTAATTGTATAACCGGTTCTGTTGATGTTACAGTATACTGTCTAGATGAGCCAGAGATATCTTGCAGTGATAGAATATTCATATATATTGGAAGGAAGGAATGGATGTAAATAAGGACGGGTTTACATATGTTTAAGAGAAATCCTATCACATTGCATTATTAGTGCATATCCCACTTATAAAGAACATCACATCGGTAAGGTTAATAAAGAGTGCTGTGAATTCACAACAGACATTTTAAAATCGTGGTGTATTTAACTTTAATATGAATGCCTCAAACTTACTTGCACTTCCTTCCATAAGAACCGGTATAGACGGGTAGGTTCATACACATCGAAAATTCATAGCACTTCACTTTTTTTTGTAACTCCATATTGAAACTATTTTTACAAATCACAAGCCTGCCTTCCTTCACCGCTACTGCTACTGTAGTATTATATTATCTGTGCCGCTTCGTAGTTCTGTGCTCACTGGCTTACTCGTTAACTAGCTCGCCCAATCGAATCAGCACCGTTAGTTCAGTTAGGGGTTGATACTATGTTGACTATGTCTGTACTATTCAATTTTTGCGAAATGATAATCTTTTTCAACTATTTTGTGAATACTATGGCCATTGAGTTATGTTGTTTATATAGCTTCTGCTACATTCTATTCTTTCATATCTAAATATTTATAAAACTAAAGTTTTAGCTATGGACGTCAAATAATAATCATTTTCGAATTTTGATACAATTTTGAAACCCGTAACAGCCCTCGAATGAAAACAAAAAATAATTAGAAATATCAAATTCACAGCTATAATAGGTGCAATACCTACTATGGCAAATACTGACGAATTGATACAGATAAAACTTGACAATTGTAATGTCAAGAGTACAGATAAAAGGAAACATTTTTTATCTGTAATCTCAACAATGTTTTAATCTCATTGACATTTAAGCGTCATTTATAATCGGCCTAGCGTTTTCGCCGGCCCGCATAAGGGTCATTACCAAAGGGGTAATACAAAAGGTCATTGCTATTACCACTCAATCCCTGCGACCGCGGCTATCGATTCATTTGATTTATTTTTTATAGCTTTAAACGTTCCTCAATAGAAATGGGTTATGCAGGCGTTGCTAATTTTGTAATGGATTGTGATTTTTGTTGTTTTATGCTGGAAAAATATTGGATATCTTTGTTATTTATGGCTTTTCTGTAGGCTAGCTGAAATAACCTTATAAACAAAATATTATAATCTCATAAACAAGCATTAAAATATAGTTAAGGTGTAAGATAATAATTTAAGTGCATAATTATATGATCAAAATTCGTAAACAATGAATGGGAAATATAAAAAATACTCTAATACCATTGATATCTTCTTCTATATATATAAAATTCTCGTGTCACAGTTTTTGTTGCCATACTCCTCCGAAACGGCTTGACCGATTCCTCTGAAATTTGGTAAGCATATTGGGTAGGTCTGAGAATCGGCCAACATCTATTTTTTATCCCGATATTCCTACGGGATACGGACTTACGCGGGTGAAACCGCGGGGCGCAGCTAGTATTAATATAAAACTCTAATAATAAATACTCTAATACCATTTTAAAGCGTCTGTTTCAACACAAAACTATCACTTATTTAGATATTTTGACTAAGCGTCATTGACTCCGCCGCCACGCGCGCGCCACATGAGGTCTCAATATTGAAACTTAAAGACCGTAGCCTGCGCAGCGGGGTACACCCATTTTACGAGTATACACATTGATTTCAGTTGCCGCGTTAATTTACACCTAAAATATACTCCTTTTAAGATCCATTGCGATATGTTATTAAACGTATTTGAATTATTTTGTTAAAACAAAGACTAAAATGTAATAAACGTGAAATAACAGAAAAGAATTGGCTGAGCATACAATGTCTTACTATACGGAAAGAGATGTCTTATAGATATCCGGCCGCCAGGGTGAAAACTGCAAATGTCAGTACCTACTGGATAGGACAAACAAAAGTCTAATTCACTTCAAATGACTCGACAATGCACGGAGCCAGGAAATCCAAGATCCAATTACGGTACATTTAGCATCAATGGTGGCTCGTGCAGTCACGTGGCGTTCAAGCTTTGTTTATTCATCGGCTTCAGCTCAATTTAGCGTTAAGTGATCGAGGATTGCGTTTGGGGCGACACCCCAGCGATATAATGACCAGCTTTTTGCTTTTTCAAGGCGCTACGGGTAGCTACGATTGTTTACGGGCAGTGTGCACGCCTTTGTCCGATGTTGTTTGGTGATCGGAATCTGTTACGCTAGCTTTTAATAGAGTGAAGTGATTTTTTTATCGGGGAGCGTTCTGACAGGGATGGTAAGATTTATTGAGGTTTTTATGGTGGATTGTGCTTTAATCACTTATATTACCATCCTTTGACCACAAAGAGATGTTTTATAAAATTGTAGTGTATATAAATGCATTGTTTAATAAAAAGGTGTAATGTATATAAATGCATTGGAAAATGGTAAGCGATGTTTTGGAACCATATTATATTTTACAAATTCGCAGTTATTTCATTTTAATTAACTGTTTGTTGTATTTAAAACAGTCCGCCCCGGCTTCGCCCGTGGTACATATCTAACCTAAGTCATTCAGCGAAGATGCAGCTTTCTTATGGTGAAAGAATTTTTAAAATAGGTCCAGTACTTTTTGCGTTGATCCATTACAAACAAATACACAAACTTTATAATATTAGTGTAGATAGTGTATATACATGGTTATTTTTGTATTTATTTGTTAAAATATAAGATAGCCGCGTACATTGTGTGTACACGAGTGGATATAACATCGCGTCAGGAAGCATGATCCAATTGTCGTCCGCTAAATTGATACTCTATTTGCTTCAATTAAACATTAATTAATGCCACTAATGAACATTGAGCCGCTCTATTGTTCACGATGACATATCTCTTTGCCCTTTTAGCTATTTTTTATTATTTTTCTTTGTGTTTTAAAAAGGGGACAGGTCGAGAGTAATTAATATTTTTATACATTATGTGAGAAGCTTTTCGCATTCATTTATTTACAAATTAGTATTAATTATTACTTATTTGTTTATTATTAGGTGGCTTTGAGAAGTAACTCACGTCAGGTAAATAAGTTTAGGTTAGGTTAGGTTAGGTTCGATTTTGCCTGTACTAAATACAGAATTTATTTGAAAGAGTATTTTGTGTTCAAAATACGATTACTAATCTGTTTGATTGAAATATAAATATTATTATTTATTCGGTTTACATACAAATGAAATGTATTCTAATATCTAATAATAAATAGAAAAACTTTAGCTGTTTGTTTGAACGTACTAATCTCAGAAAATACTGGATCGATTTTTTTTATGTCACCGTCGGCTATGGAGCTGGTGGGTCGCCTGATGGTACGATCGATAGCAGACACTATTCCTCTAGAAATGGATTCCCGACTTCTAATTGGAAAGGGATGAAGAAAGGAATGACGAGAGGACTAAAGTAAAGGACTGAGGAGGGTAATAATATAAGGTAAGGATAAGGATATGGGCCTCTGATTGCAAAATTTATTTCGCCATTGGATAAGTACGTGATCCATCAGGCTATTAACGTCCCACGGACAAAACGGGGTCTGATCGCTAGTTATACAAATTTATTAGACATTTTTTTTTCTTGATTTGCCTGAGTAAAATCGTTGTGTTAAATGTCAAAACTATAAAGCACATTAATTAACATATCTGTTTATTACCACAGCATTAAAAAACAAATGACGTCAAATGGTGTATAATAAATTGCGTCATGAGTTCTACTCCGTTTCATTAACGACATTACGGTTGATTGACTTAAATAGTCAACAATTAGATAGAGGGACCAAGACAAGGACTCTAAGGGCCATTACATACGAGCTGTAAAAGGGCATTTTGAAGATGAGACATTTGAATTTTGTAACTAATTGGCATGTGTGGAAGGCGCTTATATTCTCTGATTAGGTTTTGAAAAGTGAGTCCTTTAAATATCGATTGAAATCCTCACATCATTACATACTTATGACGTAGGATGATATTTACTCTTTGGTAATATTCTGTATAACTTTGAAAATTCATGTTTATTATTAATATTTTCATTTTCATCGATCATCTGGAACTTCTTTTTTAATTCCTTGCGCTATTAGAAATAAATAACTAGTTTCACACGCGTAAGGCCGTAACCCGTAGGAATATCGATATAAAAAGTTGCCTATATATTATTCCAGTTGTCCAGCTATCTACGTACCATATTTCATTGCAATCGGTTGAGTATTTTTTGCGTGAAAGAGTAACAAACATACACACATCCTCACAAACATTCGCATTTATAATATTAGTAGGATTTTTTCTATAAACACATTATTTAAAGCACTACGCGTCATCTTATTTCTGTCTTCCAATACCTTATCTTTTACATATTAGGACGTCAAAGTACTATTTTCTTAACTAATTAAAGTAATATTATCTTTTATATTCAAATACGACCAATTGCGTAGTGCGCGGTCTTAATTAAAATTAGGTATATTAAGCATTAAAAGAGCCATACAGTTCTGATGCGCGGTGAAATAGGCCGATGTAAATCTATTTGTCGTATTAACGGCCAATTAGGCCATATGCGGGCAAGGGTTGACGCGCATGTTAGGGTTACATACTCTATCCGATCTTTGTACTACATTTATCTACATAAAAATCTATTTAACGATTTTTGCTAATATATGAAGATGGAATGTATTATGAATTTGGATTTAGAGATGTGTTTGGTTTTAGCACTTATTTAATTTTAACTTGTTCCTTCCTGTTTATTTATTCGCTTATAAATAAGGACAATAACTAATATGCACTTGAAAATTTAAATATTAGATTAAAACACACCTTTTTACAAGATTTTTTTTAACAATAAATAAATGACTTAAGTGGCAATTAAAAAGCATTATTGTAATTTCTAAAATGTTATATAGTTTATTGGTTGTGACAACCCTATATTAGGTTCATTACACTATACAATTGTGTCAGACTTGCAGTGTTTAATTGCGTTTATTCGATCTAGCTGCAATATTATTTAGTTCGCGAATAATTAAAATAATTTATCATTTTATAAGGTTACTGGTTAGGGTTGAACGTAGCATAATTAAAACTGTCAGTCATTTTATTAAAAGAGTGAATGATTATTTAAATAGAAGTCTCAAAAACTCGATTCGACTGATTTATTTTTAATTTGTTACCAGATGGATGGGGTTCTCTTTGTATTTAAAAGAAAATTGGTTCCATTTTATTAGAATGTTGATTGGTACCTGATTGGTACCTTACCATAAGTCCCACATACGATAATAAAATAGTAATTAATTGATTTTTTGAATTTATAATTTTGGTTAGTAAAACCTAATTTAATTTCGCTATTCGAATTTTCAGATTGGAAACAGTTAGCGCAAATGAATGTGTGAAATTAAATGTTACGTTTTTATTTCACATGTGACTTTAATGTATGACCGATATTTTTTATCCTACTAATATCATAAATGCAAAGTTTTTAAGGATGTGTGTATGTTTGTTACTCTTTCACCCAAAAACTGCTGAACCGATGGCAATGAATTTTGTTACATAGACAGCTGGACAGCTGGTATAACATACAGGCCACTTTTTATTCCGATATTCCTACGGGATACGGACTTACGCGGGTGAAACCGCGGGGCGCAGCTAGTATTATAATATATATATAGGTGAAGATGGTTAGTTTTTTATAAAGAATATTAAAAACTAAACCACCTTCAAACTGCCAAATAAAAAACAATCATCAAAATCGGATCACCCACGCAAAAGCTCTGAGGTAACAAACATAATTTTTTTTTCTATGTTACAGTCGGCAATGGAGCTGGTGGGACGCCTGATGGTAAGCGCTACCACCGCCCATGAACATTTGGAGAGGCATAAGTTTAAGAATGTAAAAAATATGTATCTTTACAATACGAACAATATTGAAATAATCCTTTCACTTCACTTTTGTATGTATAAGCTTAACGTACCACGCTTTCCTCATTATTAACTAACGTAAAAAGCCATAAAGAATGGTCTGGGCCAGTACTCAGTACTGTTTGATTGAATCGTCCATTAAGCTAAGTATCAAATTGAGGTGTCAATAACATCGTGGTGGTCGAATTTAATTTACAGGTCAAAAGAATTAAGCTCCGCGTCTTATTGATTTGACTGTACTAACATATCGTTATGGTTCTCGATCTAGATATATTCGAAAATCCTATCCTACTAATATTATAAATGCGAAAGTTTGTAAGGATGTGTGTGTGTGTTTTTTGCTTTTTCACGCAAGAGCTACTGAACCGATTGCAATGAAATTTGGTACGTAGACAGCTGGACCACTGGTATAACATATAGGCAACTTTTTATACCGATATTCCTACGGGATACGGACATACGCGGGTGAAACCGCGGGGAGAAGCTAGTCATTCATAAGTCCATAAACATACAACAATAGCAACGAGATCCATTATCCCCAACAATATAATATATCAATACAGAAGTTTATCAAACTCAATTAGTTCACATTACGCGAACTCTGTCCGAAGATTCGTGTAATCGAGTTCTCTTAATTACCGATAATAAGTTCGGGTTAACTCTGTTCCACTTAACTCGAAAGTTTGTACTAACGATGCTGGGCAAAGAGTTGAAGTGTGTATAACAATTCCTATCAATATTACAAGTACGTCATTAGTTGTTTATCCTTGTTGTACGTCGAGACGGAACGATTTTATGATATAACTAGCTGCGCCCCGCGGTTTCACCCGCGTAAGTCCGTGTCCCGTAGGAATATCGGGATGAATATTTGCCTATATGTTATTACAGTTGTCCAGCTGTCTACGTAACAAATTTTATTGAAATCGGTTCAGTAGTTTTTGCGTGAAAGAGCAACAAACAAACACACATCCTTACAAACTTTCGCATTTATAATATTAGTGGGATAGGATTTTCGTATATGGAGACAGTTAAGAGGCTAGTAAGTAACAATGGATACTTTTTCCCGCGTAAAAAGTTGGCTATTGTCGTTTTCTTAATTTAATTTAATTAGCTGTCAAGGGACTCACCAATAACTCTGTATACTACCTTAAATAAAACAAAAACAAAACTACGTAATAACACAATGTTACCATCACGAAAATACGTGAAAAAATATATTTATACTCTAAAGAAAAGTATCAGAGTTAGCGTATGTACCCAGTAACCTTAAATAATTAAGAGCAGTCTCACATCACCGCTGACCGGAAGCTCGTAACAGCCAATCCGCGATTATATCACTGCTTACGTCACGGTTGCCGATTTATATAACATTTCCTTATATTTGTTTACTTAGGCCACTTTAATATCAGTTTGTTTTCACAAATCTCTATTATTTATGCCTTAATAATCTTTTTTCGTTTATAATCTATACTATTAATACGAAACTGAAGAGTTTTGTTTGAACGCGCTAATTTCAGAAACTAATGGACCGATTTCAAAAGTTCTTCGCCGTTGGATAGGTACGTAATCCCTGAGTACTGAGGGCTATATGCGTACGAGCGTGGACGTGGCGATGAAATATAATTATTTACATTTAAATTCTAGGTGGTAAAATTTGTCTAAATAGTATTACAAATAGTAATATGCCGTCTCGTATTACATATTTACTTAAAACGATCTAAATACACTGAAAGATTTATCCTCTACGCCTATTGATAACGGAAAACACATTTTTCTATGTAGAAATCCTTAAGAATTTACTAATAGTCGTTTTGATATTCCTTTTAGCTATATGTATCACCTATTTTGCTTTTTGGCCTGTCAAAGGTGCTTATATTTCTTATAACGACTTCGGAAACTGCAAAAATTGCGGGTATTTTAATGTTTGTTTGACTAGTACGGCACCATTTGTATACTGTTGGTCAGTCTGTTACGAACTATATCGCTGGACGCACGTCTTATAGCATGACAAGTAAATCATGTAAATGAACATTATTTTGTAGGTATCTTATGTGTGAAGGTTGCATTTGCCATGCAGATGTTCAATCTAAGATTATTATTTTAGTTTAATATGAATGTGTTATGAAATTATTATTATGTAAACCCACTATAAACAATATCTGTTTCAAAACAACGTGATTAAAGACATGCTTCGTCTTACGATGTTTAAGCGTAAAACAACAAAAACTCTTTTATTAAGTCCATTAATCTATTCCAACTCGCACATTTATGAGCGACGAGAGCGCAATATAATTACACTTCATTATACTAGCTGCCCGGCGTAGCCTTAATTAAGTAATTGCTAAACACGGACCAACTAAATTACAACAACTCCGAACAAATCCTTCAAGCCACTCTCGACCGTATCGTATGGCAATAGAATAGTAAAACCCCTGAAATAATAGGATATGATGACGTAATGTTGATAGCAATCCTTACTAAATGATGTCTTGCTGAGGAATTTGGTGTTAGTCATAAATTAAATAGTAGGTAATGCGAACGAATTGTGTTAATGACATGAAATAGTGCGATAGAATCATATTTTTATGGTCATTTGATATCGTTTTGGGATAACAAGAGATGGTAAGAAAGACAATAGCAATCATGGAAGGAAGTATTTTAACCTGAGTTAAATCGCATATGTATGGACATTGACTTAATATTATGGGTTAATCATTTACCTATGCTTAGAATCTGTGTATTGATTATACATTATGGGAAATATTACATATTATGTGTAAATGTAGGTAGTTAGATATTAAAAGAAAAGCAAACATATACTTGTTGATTTCTTAACAAATGCATTTCAAACAGATGCGATAAGCTGTGAAAGAATAATTACCATCCATACATCCATACATCCATTCATCCATTCATCCAGCCATGCTTACATACTTCACGTTTATAATGTAAGTAGGACTTACTGGTCAAACGGCGAAAAGATGTGGTGCGGTGGTCGGTGCTCGGGCGGCGCGTCCCTCGAGCCGGCGCTGCCCACAGATGGCGCTGGTGATGGACAACTCGCTTCTGACCTGTTTTTTAACAAAATGCTTGTAAAATTTTTGCTGATTTGGTCTTGAATTATCAGATAGAATTATCTGCTTTTTTATCAGTTTTGTACATACGTTAATTTTGACAAGAATAGGTTTAAGGATATAACAATGTTGTGAGTATGTTTTTTCACCAAAAGAAAGCTTCATTGTTGCTACGTAACATGAACTTCGATTTGACTTTATTTATTTAATTTTTTTATTAAAACTGGTACAGATCATTAAGACAAACTTCTCATATCATAGGAGACCTACTAGATCTACTAATACTAATATTATAAAAGTGTAAGAATGGATGGATTTTGTTCCTTTTACACTAATTCAGCTAATTCTCATGGAAATTTCCTTTAGCATATATTTATGTATATATTTCACCAATGCTGATCCCTATATACACACAAATATTTCTAAATGTAACGTGATTGTATATTATGTAAAGAATATTTTCTTTCTGCAACCCACCTCTCCAATCTCGGCGATCTGTTCGGCGAGCGGCGCGGCGAGCGGTTCGGCGAGCGGCGTGGCGAGCCCGGCGTCGTGGGGGACGCGCGGGGGGACGCCACGCCCGATATGGGTGACGCGTCGCCTGACCCGCGCGACATGCACTCCGATGAGTTCTGTAATGATGATCGGTTCTTACAGATCAGATGACTCATTAAATATCTACTAGCATACCCGGCCACGCGTTGCTGTGGCTTAGTAATAAATAAAAATATTAAGATTATAAATTATTAGGATAATTAATCGAAATAAAAACTATCCTATATTTTAAGTTGGACCAAATTACACATAAAATGCCAAATTTCATCAAAATCGGTTGAGTTGGTGAAGAGTTCATTGGGAATATACATCTGGATTTTTATATATTAAGGTGTTTTAAGGTATAAACTCGGCTTTTATCACGCTACTTATCATTCAAAACGTTATATTTTAAATTATTGGATTTGTCTTATATTACTTCTACCTTATTATAGCTTAATGCAGTTACTAATATACAAAAAGCACAGGCGAACGTCTGAATGATTTGAATTAATAAAGGAAATATAAATATTATTTGTGTAGTAACATAAGTGATACAGTGAAATTTGTATTTGTTAACCTTATCGTCACTAGGATCACGTTTCGCCATGACTTCAGCTCCTTCCCGTTTCCTTTGCTCTTCCTTTAATCGCTCCGCTTTCCGCCATTTTGCGCGTCGATTTTGAAACCATACCTTTATAAAGGTAAAGGAAAATATATAAATTCTAGACAAAAAAACCATTAATTCTGTGATAACGTAATGATAAATCAAGTTAAATCACATTCCAATCAAAAGTATATACAAAGATTTGTTTACTTCCCCAAAATGTTTGCCGCCAAAATAAAAACAATGATTACATCGTAACTAGTTTAGTTTGCCATTAATATAAAATTATATTAAGCTTTAAATACCCCAAACTCCACATTTGGCCAATATCTCAAAACCTATAAACGGTAATCCGCCCTAACAATCCCGTCGACACTACGCGTCGTTAATAATGCATTGCAACCCTATTTTGTTCTGTTATAACTCAAAAGATTACACACCATTCCATAAGGGACCTTCGCCTCACCATTTATACTCGACCCCCACTGTAATAATCCAATAATAGATCGCTTGGCTCCTGTTAAACTGGTCGTGCTTGGATCGTCCATTTATAAGGAACTCTGGTCGCCAATTAAATATAGGCTACGCGGTGCCTTCGTAGCTGGTGCTTGTGTTGGTTAGCTAAATGCGCCGAGGCGGGCCACATTTGCTGTGCAATTTTCGCAATTTACTTTTAATAAGCCCTCTGTTAGGTTAGAGTGCTATCGCCGTTCAAAGATTATTATAAAATATTGTGTAGATATTCGAGACATGTTTGGTTTATATTATCTGCGAAACGTACAAATGAGATGTTTAATCAATATATTTACATACAACCCTTGTGAGAGTTTAAATAAATTTAAAGAAGTATATTCAATGTCTCATTTTAAAATAATTTCGTGAATACTAATTATGCTTATTTTTTGCTTAAAATTAGTTTAAAAAATGGGCTGTGGAAAACTGCTTCAGAGTCTGCAATTACATAAATATGAAGCATTGCGTTTCCGTAAGTATGCGTTATTTTGTGTAATATTTCTGTAATAATTAAATTTCGTATAAGTACGCATAACGTACACACTCATTAGTTATCTCTTTTTAAAATAACTATCTGCGCCCCGCGGTTTCACCCGCGTAAGTCAGGATCGCTTAGGAATATCGGGATAAAAAGTTGACTATATATTATTCCAGTTTTACCGCTATCTACGTACCAAATTTCATTGCAATCGGTTCAGTAGTTTTTGCATAATAGAGCAACAAACACACACATATCCTTACAAACTGTCGCATTTATAATATTAGTAGAATTATCACATCTGCATGTTTACATAAAATGTTTTAGTCTTTGACGGGTCCATGATAAGAGCCCCTTAACTATAGTAAGCTAATTTAGTTAAAATAATAATCCGACCATAATCCGACGTCCGCCCTAATAATTTTTACGTCTTTCGAGGGTTGAATTAATATTTCAAGCTACCCTTGTATTATCATTGTCAAATTGTTACTTGTAACATTATACTATAATGTAATACAAATAAAATTACTACAGTTAATCATAGTGTAATAGTTTTATATCAAATTTTCTACTGGAAACTTCTTTATTTGATCTAAATAATTTTACATCAAATAAAAAAGTCTTTATTGTCAAATGGAAAAAGGACTTTAAATCCTACTTATATTAAAAATGCGAAAGTTTGTAAGGATGTCCATGTGTTTGTTTGTTGTGTCACGCAAAAACTACTGAACCGATTGCAATCAAATTTGGTACGTAAGCAACTGGAAAACTGGAATAACATATCGGCAACATTTTATCCCGATATTACTATGGGATCACGCAGGTGAAACCGCGGAGCGCAGCTAATATAAAATATAATCGATAATAATACTTTATTTGAAACTATACATCATATGAACTTTAAAATATTTGAAAAACACATCCGTATCATATAATTGTCGTTTAGTATTTGCAGATTTTTTTTTTTAAATTAAGAACAAAATTTGTTATATCTTGGTCCTCATAGTCTACTTCTAAGTTTACAGAATTCTGTTTTATATTATATTGTGATATAATATATCAATTATTTAATGAAGTAATCAATGATTTTGATCGACAAACTTATAATCCAACATACAGAAAAATCCCTTTCGCATTCATAGAACATTTAACTCGTTCTCAAAATGTCAGTCAGGTTATCGGGTGTAAAATAAAAGTAGATTTTAAAAACCAGCTCTTCCAAATTTTCCACATAACAACGTAAGATACATCACTTAAATCTGACAAATGCCTACTCCTAAAACACATGTCACAACATACAACCCTGTCACATTTCATTCCCATCAACCATTATAAAGAGGACCCTCCAACCCTCCAACCTGCCACTTATAATATGAAACGGGGAGGTATAACAAATCATTGGGGGTCAATATAAATTGGTCGCATCACACGTCTACGACGACATCCGAGCCATTGTAAATTTAGAATTAAGGCAATAGAGTTGAAAATTGTTTGAACAGCTGTTAATTTTAAGGGTGTTCCACACGGCAGGGGTGCGGTAATTACCTACTGTTCGGTAAAAGTTGATTGTTTGCATTTGTTAGCGAAGTGTTAAATAATAACAAATATTGTTCGGTGTGAAGAGGCCGACTATAGCGCGGTTAATTGCATCTTTTGTATGGTACAATAGATTGTGGAATAATGACCTTTTATGCGCTGTAGGAGATTGTTGTTTGAATGGCTATCGTTTTGTGTAAGTACTTTGTAATATTTGGTTAATTTCAAAATTGTTATTAAAATGTGTGTTGTATTGATTCAGAAAATAAAGTTCGGATAAAGATTCTTATTAAATCATTTTTTCATATGTACGTATATAGGTATATATTTATTGTTGTTATTTGTCTTATACGTGGTAAAATGTAGTATTTATAATCTTATTTGTATTGCATTAAAGATTATTATTAATATTTATCATATTTATCCACTGCCCTATTCCTTCTCTTAAAGACTGCAAATACGTACATATTATCATATTATTATTATGGAATAAAAGTAATGGGCTAAATATTGTGGAAATGAAATTTAAACTATATGTATTTCAAAGGTAAAAAAGAATACAAACGATATTATTTTCTTTCGATGTAATGCGGTTTATATTATTAGCGGTACAATGATTCTCATATTTGTATTGTAAAATTAAATAATATTAAAAAGCACTATTGTCATTTTCGAGATAAGAACGGTACGGTAAGATAGGTACTTAAACCAGAGTTAGAGTATATATAGTATATACAAATGGATAAAAATAAAAAAGTCTATTTCTCAACCATACAATAAACACATACACACAGAATGATCTCGTACTAAATAATATATATTACGAGATACTCGACGACTAAACGGTAGCATAAAACAATTTTGCCGTAATTCACTTGCACGAAGTCGCGAAGACATTAGCCTTCAAGTAAACTTGGAAACAGCTACTAATTACGCCAACCCGCTGCGATGTTTAAAAACCCCACATACGGGAGTTTCCCGAAGTTAGCGTTAAGCCTTCTCCATACTTAGCGAGCAATGAGAGCTTAAATGTATGAAAATTTACAAAAAACATTGAAACGACTTTCGTACATGTATTGATAATTTATTATTATTATTATTTATAGTATTATTATTTGTAATGTGAATGATAATATATTTAAATTATTGTAAATGTATGAAATTTATAATATATACTAACGTTAACGTAAATATTGATAGCATGCCAGCTTACATGGCGACAACTATTGCTTACTTATAAGACAAATTAATTTACAATAACGTGTTCAAGCAACATTATGTCAGAATATCGTGGAATCCCTCAAGCAGATGTTAGGTTACTATATATATCTTATTATACTATATCTTATATGCTTCCGGTCCTTATAAATATAATTTAATGTGATACTTTTACCATTTGTGCTGCACGTTGCTTTACAATATGCTAATAAGGCAACAATCTTTTCCTTTACAACAACACCTATTCTATATCATAAAAAAATTTAGAACAATTTACTATATATGGGCATTTACAGACATGATATAACTGAATCCGTCGTAAAGAAACACAAATCCATTGAACGCCAGCTTCGCGAAAGTTCGCCCTAATATGAAATATTAAGAAAACGGATACAACACGCGTCTCACTAAGTGACAGGTCATATGTCGGAGTCACGGTTAATGTATTAAACCGAACGCTTCGACGAGTTTAAAGTTGACACGCTGTGAGCTAAAAGTTGACACGCTCTGACATGTCACGCTCACGCGGATGAATGAGGTAATTGTTTTTACATTACAGTTTGGGGATAACTTTGGTATGGGTGTATTTTTCGTAGCCGTGGATTGCGCTACGGCGTAGCTTAGGGCTTCTAGAATATAAACCAACTGGCTGTAACTGGCGTCACTTGCGTGGTTCCTGGGATAAATTAAGATGTTTCCCGGATTACTTAGCCTATGTGCTAATCCAGTCTATAGTATATTTCTGTACAAAATTACATTCAAATATGACAAGCTGTTTTCTATCCATCTATCCATCCATGCAAACTTTCGCGTCTATAATATTAATAGGATGAGTTTACAATGTCTATTAACAATCACTATTATTCCTTATTGATAATAAAAGCAATATTTTATAATAAGCTTATGCTATTTATATCAGAAGACAATAAAACAATATCACCAATCCGTAGTTGCGCTATGTTTGCTACGGCGTAGCAAAAATAGCTATATAGAATAAAACCTATAAGATTGTCCAGAGTTTGAAGTATTTATAGTTAATTATTATAGTAATATAGTTGTTGTGTTTTTTAGTATTGTAAAAATTTTATTTCTTTAATTTCATATTTCTTGCTTTGTATAACCCTTTTAAATATTTTTGATTATTTCGCGTTTTAATTGTATTTATTATTGCCAAGATTTCGAGCCCTGTTCAAATTTTTCGAGCACTAAACTGAAATCCTCTATAATCTAAAGTCTAAACACATACGTGAGCAGTAATAAGCGTCATATATTATATCTACCGCTAATCAGATTTCGCCTCAAACTCATAAGTACTGCCAGTAACGGTAGCTAACTCGTACGTTGCGTGTAAATAAATAATCAGCGAGCGAGTAGCGCTAAGTTTTTCATCACATGATTAGGGGCAAATTGATCCCCGTCTGCAAGTCGTGACGTCACGCAAATCTACTTGATCTCAACTTCGCTTATCGTGTACGTACGGAACACCGAATGTACGGATGTGTAATATGTTTGAAATTATCACTTTTGTTCTATCCAAAACTATGATGGTTTGTCTATATTTATGTCATAATCAGAACCGAACGCTAGTCATAATTAGATTTTTTATTTTTGTTTTAAGTAATAGAGCAAGCAAGCGAACAGACGGGTCACCTGATGTTAAGTGCTCCACGTCGCCCAGTTGCAACCGCAATACCAGGGGTATGGTGTGTTGCCGGCCTTTAAGTAAGGAGTAAGCTCTTTTCTTGAAGGTCCCCATATCGTAAACGTTTGGGAACACTGCATGCGGAAGCTGATTCCAAATTTCCGTAGCGCGAGATAAAAAGTTCATTTTCTTTTTTGATCTGCATTATTACTGATTAATTATTGATTATATGTTATATTTGAATTTAAAGACAAATAGTCATTTAACTGGCCTTTGCAAAAACAGTTTCGGCTTTTGAGTCGTGAAAAAACGTAAAAAATCACTCTTTAGTTATTGTTGTATTTAGTAAAGAACACATCGTTTCTCATTCAAATATTGCAATCTGAATCTGATGATCTGATCTGATTTTTTGTAGTTACACTGAGACTTGCATTATCTGAATTTGTATAAAGACAAAATCACTCCACCAAAACACAAACAGCAACCAAGTACTAACAGTAATTATCAAATTGCTCGTGTTAAACTAAGCTTTCTCTATTAAGGCCATTTACCTAATAGCACTTAAGGCTTGCATACTAAAGATACCGCATCCTTCCTTTACCTCTTCAACGCTAAGAACCACCGCGTAATTAGATTCTGTTGAGTGTAATACTGCTTAAATGGAACGTGTTCTTATCGTGTTTACGCTAATTACCATTCAAATATGTTTATTAATTAATTATACATAAGTTGGTATGGTAACATTCAATCGATTTTAAAAAAGAGGTTACCAATTCGACTTGTTTTTTATTGTCAAAAATAAGTTAGACTGGGTTAAACGATATTGATTATTGGATAGCTGGCACATCCCATTTTGTCCCATTTAATTTTGTATTAAGTTTTGATATGAGTGAAGTTTTTTATTCAAAATAATTAAGTGTACAGTTAATGAGTTTTTATGTACTTCAATAATAACAGGTTGCATATTTATAACGTACTAGCTGTTCGGCCCGGCTTCACCCGTGATACATATATAGTCTTTGTCAGTCAGTGAAGGTGCAGCTTTCTAATGACGAAAGAATTTTTGAAATCGGTCCAGTTGTTTTTACGTGAAAACGTTACATTTTACAAACATACAAAACTTTCGTATTTATAATATTATTAGTGTAGATATAAATGCATCGTAGACGAGTGGGTTAAGTCGTACTTCATTTCTCCCCCAATTGGATTTGTCCGCGAATGATTGATATAGATGGCGCTGCGAGCGTGACTCAAGTTGACAGCTGACATAAGAACGCGTGATACGGTGACACACGAATTTGCTCCTTATGGTAAGTACATATTACATACATTAGCTGACCGCACTGACGCCTTGTCTTCGTGCGAACATCAAACACGTGAAGATTAATGTAAAATATTGAAATTTCTTAAGTTTTTTTCATTTGTCCTTGTAGATGTTTCTACGGACAACCAGCAACACGACAAAAAAGTTTCAGTAAAACCAGCAGATCGCGAGTGATGCTATGACCAAAGGAAATAGGAATTTATTTTTATATATCGAAATTAAATAATTAATATTATTATGTTCAGCATATTTAGAACTTATATTGATAATATAGCAAACGGATACAGTTTTTAATATACACATATATAGTAATGTTAGGAATTAGTGTCTGCACATACCAAGTTGTACTTTATTAGAAAACTACAGGAGAGTTAGTCAGTAGCGTTAGTGTTTATTAACAAATAAACAAGATTAAAACGGACTTTAACTTTTAAAAAATAATAGCTCTCAGTTATCAGTCGAAAACAACCAAGCTTTTTCGTAATTATATCGCAGCATTCAAACATTACAAAATAAACAATTCTTTCCCGTTTTCTTCAAAAGCATACACAAAGCACCTAATCAAACGTTCACATGAACGCTAACATAATTAAAACAACATCATTATTTCATAACAATTAAGCGAGCGTCGTATAAACTGAGTCCATATCAACGTGCCGTCGACTTTGTAGTGCTATTGTTCCGCTGTGTATATTTACCCGGCTCTGCTTGAGTGTTGTGTCAATGTCATTGAGACGGAATTGAGTGTAACGCTGTTTTAATTTGAGTTTCTTTACAGCGCTAATTGGGTGAGCGTTTCAGAGACGGGGTGGGTTGTTTGAAGGCGGTGAGAAACGCGGATGCAATAACCATAAATAATATAATATTTTACTAGTACGATAACTGACTTATTCTATGTCTTAAACTTAACTAACGAAACTTTTGAATGGTTTGCATTAAAAATATTAAGATTAATTCACGCTGCTACAGCAGCTCTGGACTTGTGGACATAAAACTTTCATAAAGCCCATCATGCAGCGTAAAATCATAGACTAGTGAAGTCAATTTACCTATATGTCTTCTTATAATTTAAAATGATCTTTACATATACCTATATGTTTTACATGTACGTATATATTTTATACACAATTCATTAAAATAACTACTTCGTTTCACCTGCAATGCCACAAAAAGAATCCGTTATTAAAAAGGATTTTTATATGAAGCAACATTTATATGTAAAGTCCCAATCAGCTATAATGGTGAAATTGGTTTACATTTATCGCAATGTTATGTCGGTATGCGTAGGTTGCGGGCAGCGGGCAGGTAATCCAATATGGCCGCCGCTCCCGCGTTTTTATATTTTTTCGGGCGAATTATCACCGACACTCCGTACGACGAGGATGCGAATCAAATTGAAAGCCGACTCAATTATATTACAGCCTTGTTACAGGGCTATCGGTCGTTACTTTTTATTGTTTTCCGTGTTGTATCAGCTTTTCAGAGACTAGAATGAATTTGAAATGAAAGGTTGATTCCGTCGTTAGTGACTTGTTTTTACAATACGTCCAAAAATTATAATTTTTTTTTAACCGAGTGGTTTTTCTTTAAAAATGTAGGTACATTGGTCATTAGTATGAAGTTTATTATAGAACGGATTTTATTGTTCAGTACATTTTAAATAACACATAGTTAAGTTAAAAATGATTAAGATTCGATAACCATTTCCAATTTGAATTTCCGTTTAAATATTGCCATACTACTATATGAAAATAACAAACTGTTTATTCAACAGCAACATTAACTCATC
Organism: Zerene cesonia; assembly: GCF_012273895.1. Classification (NCBI taxonomy): domain Eukaryota; kingdom Metazoa; phylum Arthropoda; class Insecta; order Lepidoptera; family Pieridae; genus Zerene; species Zerene cesonia. Next base: position 1,921,091 of record NC_052106.1, on the reverse strand, counting down.
TAAAATACAAACAGTACACAAACCGCAAAATAAGAATCATCCGACATAGTGTCCAAGTTAAACGGCTTACCTCAACTTCACTTTGGCTAACTAACTCATCGCGCGACACCCCTTAATACCACTCGCACGGGGAGAGCGGGTAAAGGGGGTTGCTTTAGGGTTGTCAGCTCAATGAAAATATATAGAGCCATTTTTTTATACGACTGAAGTGGGTGAATGGTTGTTAATTATTTATAATTATCTGTATTTAAATATCAGAAAATTCCAGACAGAGTTCAGAAGATGTAAAATAATGTTACAATTATATATGTAATACAATAATTGAAGTATCGAACAAATTTTGAAGCAGTACTTTGTGTTTTTGTAGATTACTTTAAAGATAAAAGACATGAGTCAAAACAAGCTTCATAATAATTGGTACAAATACCGGTCAGCAATGACTGGTGAAAATTCAAAACCAGTTCTCAAACACGTATCCAAAACTACCACAAACACGTTGGCAACCCTACAACGGGTCGAGGATAACATACTGTAATACCATTTCGAGATGAGCGACTTAAACGCGTTACGGGCGACCAGTATAACATGACCCGCCTCGCTTCCCTCGCCCATACGATAACAGGACACACCAATCAAACTGAAGCCCTAATCTAACTGGACACTTGGACTGTTTCGATGGGAACTGTATTTTGACAATACTAGTTAACTAATGGAAGCCACGTATGATCGACGTAACATTCGATATTGACTTTAGCGTTAGTTTCGTTGAGATACGAATGCATCGTATCCGTATCGGATTGACGTGTGTTTTTATGGGTTTGTAATAGAAAATTGCCTGTAAAACTTCACTAGTTTTATGGCGTAATGTCGATCGTATAGGCAGATAGATAGATATATTTAGAAATTTGTTTTTTTTTTTCTTTTTTATGTCATAGCGGGCAACTAAGTTGGTGTTTAGCCTGATTGTAAGTGATCACTATCGCTCATGAACTTTTCCCACCATTACGATGGTTTTCTGTGGCGGTGTGGTACTTCCCCGGTGCGAGCTGGCCCAATTCGTGCCGAAGCGTGCTCGACTATAAAAATAAATATGTTAAAGAGTACTGGTAAAATGCCTAAGAGTAATTTTTTTTTACAGGTATATATTTAACTAGCAATTCGACCCAGCTTCACCCGTGGCATCTATATAATAGCCTGCACTCAGGATTCGCGTACACATCTAACGGAGAAAGAATTCTTGACACCTTATTATATAAATTATGTAAGTGTGATCAGTTATCTAAAGCTCTTTAGATTATTCACGTTCACAATGGATCAATTCATCTCAAAGCTACACATCCAGAACTAACCATAACTCAGGATAGTTACTCCGCCCATAAAATGTGCACGCGACAGTCGACCGCTAGATAAATTTCGCCGATGCGTGCTTCGACGTTGGAATCGAGAAATTTTTACCTCCATATAAATAAAACATCAGAGCTGCGAGCAATTTGCCTAAAACCGTGCGAGACGTTACACGCCTCAGTCGGTTACTGGAAACTACGTGGAACATAAAAGTACATAATTTAGCATTCCGCGTGACTAAGATGTAGGATGTAAAGTTGGGGAATAATATCAGTCCCTGTTGCTTATTCTGGCTCATTTGGGTATTTTTTGGTGCATCGCTTGGGATGTTGATTGTTGAGGGTAATCCTTCATATTATATTGTGGGGCGTGTTTTAAAGACATTACGTCCGACATAAAAGTTATACAGATATAATATTAGAGTAGAAAGGAAGATATTATTTATATTATTAATATTATTTCAATACTATTTCTTTACAAAATACTAAGCGGTTCACAAAATTTCAAAACTAAACAAAATTTTAAAATATTGGGACCACACAAAAATCATATAAATCAGTTGTGGCCTGAAATTATGGCCTGAATCCTCATAGGAGGTCCATATATGTTTCCAACAGTGGGAACCTATATGGGCTGATGCTGATTTTTTTTTTTTGAAGTCGGTTGTAAAATCCGATTTATTTTTATGAAAATTTGATTTTAGCTTTCAACTTTAATCATAAATTCATTCATCTTGAAGTTTTTCATAATTAAGAACGCAGTACAAAATTTCATAATAATTGTTCGTTGTAATTTATTAAATACGTTATTTAAGCTTCATTTATTTCGCAAAACTTCGCAATACAACGCGCATCACATAACGTTCACAGCATACTGTCTGCAGTCCCAGTGATACTGCAGCCCTAATAAATTTATCTGTCTTATGGTGGTACATATTTTTATTATCGTCGTTAGCCTATTTAATCTGTGGCAGATTATATATGCAGCTACATTTTAATGAATATTTTTCCAGTAGACTGTACTTGCTTGTTTGTATTTCTAGACTGTGACTTGAAGTACAAACTGACCTGACACTTCTTAGACTGGTGATTTTGTACGGAAAATTATTCCATATAAATAGAAAGACTCTGTTTAGTAATTTTAAAGAGACTTGTTATATATTTAGTATGTGTCAATGCACTAAAATTACCCTATGTTTGTGTAAGTTACATAGTATTTTAGTAGTTTACATAGGGTTGCTACATGATCCTTTTTTAATTTTAACTTCATACAAAATCAGATAACACTCTTAATACCAATTGTGAGTGATTGTTGATGAAAATTTTCGCTTTTTCTCACGAAATAGGTAAACTTGTGTAATAATTAATAATATTTTATTAATTATTATTAAGACGAAGACAAATATATAGGAAGGTACATTATATATCTTCAGAAAAATAACTTCTTTTTTCAAGATTTTATCTAGTAGATAATAAGTAAAAAATAAAATAGTAATTTTAATTAAAGGCCTACCTGTACCCTCGCCTCTGTGAGGTTGATCTTCAGAGCGAGATCCTCCCGCGTGAACACATCTGGATAATGAGTCTGCGCAAACGCCGTTTCCAGTTCTTCCAACTGTACCAAACACCATAAATATATATTAAAACGAATACTAAGATATAGTGAATTTTCTTATTGCAAGTATTACATCCTCAATCTAATGTTGAAACATAACTTCTAAAAACTGTCATCAAGTTATTTTGCTTATTAAAATATAATGTTTATTTTATTATGTTTATTCCTCTTCACAGTTCCACGCAGTTGGAGAGGTAGACCTATTTATTATTTGGAGATAGGAAATAAATGTGGAAAGAAAAACGATAAGCACGATAAGCATAATATATTATATGAACGGTCACAGTTTTACAATGTCTGTCAAATGTATCCAAATCTTATCCCAGTCCTGTAACTGGATTGGCGATCTACTACGAATCTAATGTCTCGTAGAAATATCCAATGCGATAGTTTTAGTGCTACTGGAATTATGAATGGACAATCCAACTAATTTTTACTGGCTCACTGGAATACTCAAAACGGAGAAACATAATACGATTGAAATAAGTATAATATATAACGAAGTTGCACTTAAGTTGCGATGCGCGATGTATATATATTAAGTTGCCTGGGTTAACATACAGTTTATGTTATGTGAATGTATCGAAAAGCACATTTTTAAGTAATTTCAAAGCACAGTTTCTAAGTTCATGTACAAAGGTATGTCAATCATTAACTACGAGTATGTTTAGTTTTATCATCATCATCATCAGCCCATATATGTTTCCACTGCTAGGACACAGGCCTCCGCACACACAGGACGCAGATGAGGGTTCAGGCCATAATCCACCACGCTGGCCAAGTGCGGGTTGGCAGATGTCACATGCCGTCGAACTTTTGATTCTTGGACGTGCCGGTTTCCTCACGATGTTTTCCTTCACCGTTTTAAGCAGTGGTGATATTATCCACATGTACAGATAAGTTGAAAAATCAATTTATTTCCTGCACGCTCGCCGAAACCCGACTTATCGATTTTGAAGTCCGAGGTTCTCACCACTGAACCACCGCTGCTTTATGTTTAGTTTATCGAGACATTTTTATCAATAACTGTAAATTAGTTCTAGATAATGAAATTATTAAAAAAATAACTGCATATTCCTCACCTGCTGCAATGTGAAGGTGGTTCTATTGCGCCTCTGTTTCCGCCGCACAAAGGTATCATCGTGTATCGCCGGGTGATAAGAATAGCTTGTGTCTGGGAACAAATGGAAGTTATTAATTATATTTGTTATATTTCCGAATAGCTGTATGATGTTGATGAATTTATAAGGTTCCGTAAGAAAATACAAACACGAAACCGGAAACACTTGTTTCTATCTATTGCGTAATTTACTGTTTGTAAAATTAGCTTTTGCCCGCGGCTTCACATCCGTTAAATTCGGAGTAATTAAATAGATGTTATAATACATATGAAGCTTCCTCTTGAATCAATTTATCTATTAAAAACAGATTAAGATTAAGATCTATTAAAAACATTGAAAGATAATCAATAAAACATTGAAAGAGAATCAATTTATCTATTAAGCATATAGTAACAGACAGAGAAAGCGACTTTGTTTTTTTCTATGTAGTGATAAGTTGGGTATTTGTATTTTACCTCTTTATTCCCTGGATTTTTAGTAGTAAGTAGTTTTTAGTCTTTTGTGATTTATTTAATGTCATCGTTCAACATGTCTTATTATTTTGCTAAATTAAAACACGACGATATTTGCCGTCATCTATTTAATATATATTATACCATTATCTAATGTTCGTGATATCAAAAACATGCTTTTATTAGAGTAGGCTAGCACAAATATTACACGAATTAAAAATAAAATGACTGTAAAAGTTATTAGTCAAAAACAATTACTGGATCATAAAACCTCCTCGAGTCAATTAAGTAAAATGCATGAACCTATTACAAAACAATCATTAAATCCATTAAACCATTAATATGAAACGCAGAAAAAAACGCAATATTAAAATATCAAAGCGAAACTAGGGTGGCAATAAAATAACAGTGGGTCCGGAAACATCAGCCCATTAGCCCGGAGTGCTAAATCGCCGCCCTAAAAGACATTATTATACCTATTTCTATTTGAACAGTCTATGGGAATTGATGAGGTGGCACCCCCGTAGGGTGAATATGCTTTGCTTTATGGTTTTGTGTTAAACCACTTGAGTAAACGCCGTTTTAATGAAATATCTATTATGTACTTTTTGTGTGGTTGTGTGGTGGAGTGATAAATATATATATTACGCGGTCCCATAAACGTATTAGTCACGTTTTTTAGATTAGTAGGTTTTTTGAACGGGGAAGATTCTATGTATCTTACTCAATGAAAGAGAAACCGTAGAAGTTGAGATAACGGCTTATTATGAACAAAATTATTGTTCGTGAACTACCTCCATCTATTTCTCCTCAGTTGGAATGTTGGCAGTGTTTAAATAATGTAATGAATGAATCATGTTTCAAAGCAAATAAAAGGCCTTAAATGTATATTACTCGCGTAAAATCAAACACAAGAAAATACTGCATATCCATAATTTTCAAGCAGCATACTCACTCATAATGGAATCAATGACAAACGCTAGGGTGTCTCACTCTTAGCTTTTCTATTATTCGTCCCGATAATGTCATCCCGGACATTACGGGACAAAATTGCCCTCAACATTCGGGATTACAGCTGTCTTCGGCAATAATGACGTTACATTTATTACGAATGGGTCTTTAGCGCCCCATACGGACGACAAATTGCTGGCTTTTGGGTTCTCTTGAAAGTCGGGTTATTATTTAGTTTATTTAAGAGGCATTTAAACGCATCCTAATAATCCTACTAATAATGCGAAAATTTTCGCGAAAAAACTATTTAACCGATTGCAATGAAATTTGGTACGCAACTGGAATAACATATAGGCAACTTTTTATCCCGATATTCCTACGGGATACGGACTTACGCAGGTGAAACCGCGGGGCACAGCTAGTATTTGATAATTAGAAACAAATATATGCGCAATTAGACGCAAATATTACACAGAAATATATGTAAGAAAAAACTGTGTATAAAAAACTACTCGGTACAAAAATCTTGTTACAATATTATATTTTCGAAATAACTTCAAACTTCAATGTTATTAAATCGCCAAGAAAATATATACTCCTTATTAATCAATTAACATGACTATAAAAGATTATATGTTATGATTTTAAAACATAATGTAAAATTGAAGTCACATGTATCTGGATCGTCAGTGCCTCGATACATTAAAACAAATCACTTAAATGAAAAAAAAAAGAAAATTAAACAATAATTGGACTTTGCATTCACAAACAGCACAGATCAAAGCAAAAGAGCGGTAAATGCCGCCAACTAATGGGATGAGTTAATTGAAACAATTTATATCGCCGCGATTCTGTTTATCGAGCTTTTGAGCCAATCCAGTTAGTTCAATTGATTGTTTTAATTATATGCTGGATTTAAATAAGACACGTATTATTTGAGATTCAATCTTGGCAGAATTATACGCGATAGGTATCTGTGTCACTGACAGTCCGTTATGTAGAGCGTGCATGACCACTGAAGAAACGGCAGCCCACGTGATCATGGAATGCACGGCGGTTGCGGAGTACAGGGCAAGGTGCATGGGTTGTCCTAGGTCCCTCCCTGAGGTTTTCGGCAGCCCACACAAGCTGCTTAGATTTATGGAGGAGCTAGGATGGTTCCAGCTTTGACTGGCTACCCCCTTTTCTTTTCACGCAAAATAGGCGCTAGTCGTCGAGTTGTTGAAAACGTGCCCGTTTATATTATTATTTACTTTAAGGTACCTGTGTATCATGAGGATTTACCATTTGACATGGCAACTTTTGCGCATTTTTCAAATAGGACAATACTCACTATTATCTATCATAATAAGCGAAAATAAGAGTTGGTCATACTGTCAAATTGTTTATCTGTCAGTGTTGTATGTAATGTCATTCAAAATTACTGTACCAATATATAATACAGTTATCAGAAATAAATGCATGCGCAAACACTGTTCCATCTAATAGTTTGATCAGTGAGATGACAAAACGTCTTGCGTGTAGGACAATAGGAATATAATTTGATACCTTAACTAGTGTTATATTTAGTACATCCACTTCAAAAATAAAACTTTTAAGAAACGCCAAAATTACTAGAAAACAGTAATGCAACGTAAGTCCTCTTCAGTTGTAAATCATTGAACACCAAACTTGTTACAAAAAATCGGAAACTAACAATTTAGAATTGAGAAATATCTATATCGGTTGAACGCTAAATATTTTTTTTTATTTCCTTCATCAATATTTACTTGAAATTGGCCATTGCGTGATTCAATCACAACAAACTGAATAAGTAAACCGAAACCATATTGCAATTCGAAAATAGAAATTTAAAATTTGATCCGTAACTCGACGCAACTTTCATTTTAACAGTTTATTACCTAAGCCGCAGATTACTTAGCATTATAAATATACAATAATTGAATATTAATAATTGAGTGTTCATCAAGGCTGTAGAAAAATCCCTCGGCGGCGGAAATTAAAAAGTATTCAACGTCCGCCGGAAGTGGTCGGGGCTTAAGTGCAGCGAGAAAAAGTTTAAACGGCTAGCTTCGACTGCATTATGATTTTAGTGTTGCCGTCTATTACAATTTGTACATACTTGGTTCTTTTTATTCAAGTAATTTATCAAATCGTTGAAAATTTTAAGTTTGAGTTGAATGTCAAATGCTAAATTTTTTAGAACCTTCTTTGAACTTTTGTTTCGCTTTTTATTGTCAGAATGATGTATGATCAATGATACTAGTTTTATGAAAAATCTGACCAGTTTTAATTACAGCGTTTTAAATAAATACCTACTTCTGCCCTTAATATTTATGCTTATCAAATACGTATAAAAAGACTATAATATGTACAAATGTATAAAAAATTCCATCCCATCTAAAACCTGCGCGTAACAAATTTAAAAAAATGAACAATTACGCATCAGCAAGCCCATCATTACCCTAACTAAATAAAACTTAATTTATTTACGGACCTTTGATCGTAGGTAAAAAACCGCCCGGGAATAATGTAAAGTGACATGATCCTTATTAAGTTTGTCCGTAACAGAGTTACAGTGGCGCGACTCAAAAACTATTTTATGAATAATAGATGGCGCTTCTGGCGACCAATCCCGAGGGAGGAGGGCTCCGCCCATCACCCCCGGGCCCCGACCCACCCTGCCTTCTCTATTCATTAACACATTACCACCCCTTTGGACACGTGAATGTGATAAGAAACTGATTTTAAGTGTCATTTTAGCGGTCTGGAATGCTTGTAACAGATACGCCGCGGTCGTCTGAAAATGTTTTATCATATTTCTACGTCTGATATACTTCTATAAGGCTTTGAAATATAAACGGATGTTGCGTAACTTTATTTATAATTGCGTTTCGTATAATTAAAAACATATTCAATACGTATTGGTGTTATCGTATGATTACTGATAAAAAATATCTATAAAACTGTCTACCTTATTTAGTTTGTCAATGTATACGGTTGCTTAAGTGTAGATTTTTTATTAGCAGTATTTCAATGAAATCAAGACAATTCGAAACACGGGTCCCCCCATCTATTTCCATAATCGAAATAGCATCGAGATAAGATCCGAATCGAGTTAGCAATCGAAACACGGCTTAACTGGGAGTAATATTGTTAGCAGCGGCTTCTCGAATTCTGTTAGTAAAGTTTGCCGACCTAGCTGGCTACTTTATATGGTTTACTCGAAATTAGACTAATGTAACTTGTTCTAGTTTAACTAGCTTCTAGATAGTGTTTTGGGTAAGTGATAATTCATTATTTAATGCTTGTACAGTACTTTATGATGTTAATAAATAAATAAGAGGTAGGTACTGCTATAAATGAAACGATCGACGAATTAGTTGGAAGCATTTTGGAGGTCAATAGTTGTTTAATTCAAAATTTTTAATTAGTTTGTCTCCTGTCGTTTTTTAGCGTTTTTCTTACCAAGGACTAAAATATTATCCTTCCTTTAAAATAGATACTGACAATATATGAATTCGAAATAATCAGATACGGATAAATAAAAGCAGCATACATATATAACTTACAAGGGTGTGAAGCTGTGAATGGGTACTCCAGGGTTGGAAGGCGATGCTGGTGGGGCGGGAGGCTCGGCGGGCAGTGGTAGCAGAACAGCCCCCGGCCACCGCCGCCTCCGCTCGCCAGCTGGAAAAAAACAAAGAAAGTCGTTTTTATAGAAATTGCTACTGGCGCTTATTAATTAAAACCTAATAATATAACCTCTTTGAAAGACACTATCACTTTCGTGAAGCTATCTATCGTTTATTAGGCTCATTTCTATGACAAATAAGTAACAATTCTTATAAAAAGTGCCTATCACGTAAATAACAAAATACTAAATCATCGTATATTCTTATCATACATTTATTACTTATGTAGGTACCAACGTCAATACAATAAAAGCCTCAAACATTGTTTCATAATAACTTTAAAGTGCATACCAAAAATTAAAACACATCACGAACATAACCTATAAATTAGCGGCGTATAGCGCCCTCTATTACCATAAGCACGTACTAACAAATGACAGTGCCGACGCTTGCGCATTGAATCCTAAATAAGATCAATCGTTTGATCGCGATTCGTCGGCTAAGATCTAGTGATCATGTCTCGTATCTAGCTATTTAATTCGTGGCTTATTGTTGAACGCAATTGCATTGTGGATTGAGATAATTGTTAAGTTTATCAAGGTCTTGTATGCTATATCGTAGACTTTTGGTACTTAGGCTATATTTCTGTGCATCGTATTCCTTGTAACCCATCAAGAAACAAATAAACGTATCCTAGGTATTGTATAAAATTTCGATACCGTAAGATCAGAAATAGAAAGATTGAAATTTTGGATAAACTGACTTTAAGAGTCAAGTTGAATCAACAAGCCATAATTGGCGACAATTCTTTCTAACGGGTTTCAAAGGTATATATTTGAAGTTTTCTTAAAATAACTCAACTTGTCCCATTGATTTATAAAGCGTTGATTGTACATAAATGGTTTTTTCTTCATTATATCAAATTATACCTATGCCCTGTAAGAGGCTAATGATGGAAGTCCATTAACGACTTATGTGGTAAAAAATAAAAATTTAAGAGTGTTTTTAGGTTTTCTATTCATAATCATATTTAGGTACGCATTATTTAATGTACCTACATCTACTATATAGAATACTTCCACCAAATTACGCAAAAAGGTATCAATATCTTATTCGATATTTTCTAGACGTTTCTACGTCACACGCTGTATATTTGTTCCATTGCAACCCAGTGCAGTCGGCACCTATGCAATGCAATCTTCCTATCGAAATTAATTGATTTATGTACTATGAAGCGACCACTCAACGTCATGGATGCGAAACATCCGTTGTTTGTTTGAGACAAACTAGACAGCATATCGTTTTCGTCCCATACAAAATAAATCTTATAAACAGAATTATTGTTTATACTTAATTCTACTGATTCGGTTATGGGAAGCTTTCGTACTCGTTGCTCGTGGATAATTTGACTACTTATATTTTATTCAAATTTTGTATTGATAATCGAATTCTTTGATTAGTACCCCGATACAATAGCTTCAACATGATTGAGAATAATTTTAAATTACTCTAATCGTCAATATCTTAGAAATGAGAATATACTTTAATATTGATGACAATATAAAGTCACTGTTTAGGTGCCTAATAACTTAAAATATCTAAATCATATTCAATTGAATGCTTTGGACGTAAACGAATTTAAAAAGTAATCTTTTCTCTTTTTTAGTATATTTCATTGTACCCAATTTTAGTAGATCGGTTTCATATTGGTATCATTCAAAATAAAATTACTCATTCTATCGCTCTTTCTTATTTATTGATTGAATATATTTTCGCACGTGTACACCTACAACATAAAAATATACAATAGGAAGTGCACACTGCGTAGGCGCCGGCATTCCAACACACGTTTGGTGACATAACTTTATTTAAAAGAGGAAAATGGCAATGAAATTCAATTGCACATATTAGCAGTGACCCACGTGCGATCCGTTCGTGTAAATTACATTAATGGAGCTATGAATCGGCTGAACGATGCGCGGGCGCATTCGATGCTGCTGACGTCACAGCACAGTGGGCTGTGATGTTTCAGAGAGCACAACGAATTTTATTATTAAAGTATTTGTAACGTATAAAGTTATGAGCATGGAAGTGAAAGAGGGGACAAACTATTGTCTAAATAGATTCCATACAATTTATGCAGACCTCATGTCATTAAATTAAGTAGGTAAAAATAATAACAATTTCTAAAATTCTACTCTTATACTAGCCTCTTGATTCTATATTTGATTTGCAAAGCAGCGCTAACATTAAAATATATCCTGTTGTACTAAAGTTATAGAAGGGTTAGGTAGACGATATACTAACAGTCAGTGCTACACCAATTTTTTCAAGCATTGCATCATGTACTAACATACCCCGTCTAACTACGCACTTTAGTTTGTCTAGATTGTCCGGTGTCTGCCTTTTCTCACACGGGTAGAATGTTTTCAGAATTAAATAACTTTACTGAGATATGAAAAGTTTTGTCCTTTTTGTCCATATGTAAATGTCTTTCATATAATATTACCTATACTTATATATGACCTTTTTTAACGTTGGTTTGGTGGTGGTTTGGTTTGCTTCTTCCACTACTAAAATATACTCATAAAACTGACCTAAACGTCCTATAATAACATATTATAACTGTCCATCCACGTAGCACAGTGCGCGTTGTATTGGTTCGTCCTGTCTGCGCGCGTGGGGCCCGAACCGTTAATCCCATTTGTATTATTGCCCATTATATTACACCCACCGACGGTATCCGACTGCACCAACCTTGATAGAAAATTGCATTACACTAATGTTGTCAGTATTTTGAGTTAGCGCGGTTTATTGGGCGCGCTTTTGAGCACAGATTGTGTATGACGTTTAAAAAACCGATGAAATAGAGATGGCGATTAATTATATAAATAATATAGCTGCACCCGGCAAACGCTGTTCTGCCTTACTCTTATCGTTTAGTGGTATGAAAAATAGATGTTAGCCGATTCTCAGACCTACCCAATATGCTTACCAAATTTCAGAGGAATCGGTCAAGCCGTTTCGGAGGAGTATAGAGACTAACATTGTGACACGAGAATTTTATATATATAAATAAATGTAACCGTGCGCGCTTAAAGTAATATGTACCCTATAAAACGCATTGAATACGTCATATTTTTATTTCGCTTTATCATGGAAATCTTCAAATCGTTCCTTTAATTCCATATCCATTAATCGTTATCTTATGCATTACCTTCGTACCCTTTTGCCAACGCTTAATTCAAAACGCGATAAAATCATACCTATTCAGCCACTTAATTCATTAAATAATAAACATTCCATTGACTATGGTGTGTTTGCTAAAAGGACCATAAACTAAAGAGTATTGTGCCTATGGCACTATAGGCGCGATTATCGTCGCCACTTTTTTAAAAAGAACTGGCACGTTAGCTGTGGGAACCAATTCGGTATCCGAATTCTGGTGTTCTCAATTTGAATTTATTTTGAATTGATGAGCATATACAACGGACACAATTTATGAAAATCTTCATGTAAAGTTTATTTATTTATAAAACACTTTTAATTTAAAACCTTCAATAACATACTAAATAATTTAGAAATTTTGAAAGAATAGAAAAAATTTGATCACGAGGCAGGATTCGAACCTGCGTATCTTGCCTAACCGTAGCAACGCCTAGCCTCTCGGCCACCCGTGATCCTGCCACAGTAATCAAATTTCTTCTATTCTTTCGGTTTCATGTGCCTAAGGGGCACCCCACGCCATCTATTGAGATGATTAAGAACCATCACAACCAATACGAAACATTATTTCAATGATTACAATATTGTATCGATGGAACGCGGCCTTTGTTAAATTTAATTTTTAGTTTTATAGCATTGAAATGCTTTATAAATTAGAAATTTTGAAAGAATAATTGGTAATTATGATTTAAAAATATTCTCAAAATTGACTTGCAAGTAATACTGTCTTACGAACTGTCGTTTTTGAACGTTAATAAAATAAATTAATAATCAGCATTATTAACTTAATTAAAACAACATGAAAGCAGCATTGGTATAATTAGCGGAGTTGATTGAAATTAATCCAATTGGTTGGAGTCGCATTGGAATTAAGCGATACAAATATAATTTACCAAGTAAATTGTATTTGCTCTCAATATCGAGATTCAATGTTTGATCGCGAACGTCGAGATGATTGCATTTTCATTTTTGTCGAATATTTCTTTGACAATTTCGTTATTTTAAATTGATTTCCCGCGAAATCTATGCTATCCTATATTAAATAGTATTTGAATATGTTTGAATTAGGAACGATAAAAGTATCATGAGGGCGAATTCAATATTATATTTCAATATTTTTCTCCGAATTCACCGAAAGGTTATATAGTTAATATGGAACTAACGGTTATTTAAGTATTTTTTTTTGTCTGTGGATATAGTACTTGTGACGAGAAACCTAGACGAAACTCCTACGGCTCGGTAAAATCAGCAGAATTCCTTAAATATGTTGTTCTTGTATAAACGAAAGAAAAGAAGCGATAGGTCAATGACGATAACTCGGGTCGGGTAGCTATTAGCTATATTATCAGTCCTTACTGGGAATGATAAAATACTTATAATTCAATATTTATAAATTATTTAGTGTCTTCTAAACAAAAACTTTCTTACACATTCTGAAAAAAAAAAATTATTCAATACTATATTCTAATTTGTTATTTAATTCCATATAAATCATAATACTTATATTCAAAACATGTCACAATATCAGTAATTCGTATCAATAACATTTAAATCCATCTGATTCAAATTGATACAAATTATTTTACGATGGAGCCCGCTTCTAAACAATAATATTTAATCACAGTGCCTCAACGGCTCGTTCATTTAATATCGGACTTTTATAAAGTGTAATGGAGATCAATTGAGCTTTTATATTAACTATTAATAATGTTTCAATCGACAATCCGATTGAATGGCAATCACAATGCTGGATTTTAAAATTTCGTTATTTCATTATGTGTACATAGTGCTTAAAATATGCCTTAGAACAGAGACTATTCATGGAATCAGTGATGCCTCAAAATAATTTCAGTCTGGCGAATTATTGATACACACAATGATATAAAGAAACGAGCGCCACGTTCCAATGAAATCAAACAAATTAACGATCATTGAATACCATTGACAATACGTGTAATCACAGTGCGGTAGTGTAATTTACCCTTGGAATCTATTATATTTTTTCTATATTCAAATTTCGAACATCGAACGTACTATTTATGAATTATGAATCTTAACTTTTTCTGTTATAGAGTATTAAATAGCAATAGAGCGGACGAAATTCAATTTCTCACATTTTTTTTATAATTCACTCAAAATAATAAAATTAACTTGTAACTGTCAAAAAAGAATGCTATAAATATATTAGCGGATACTTCGCGGTGACCCTACCGAACTGTCAGTCATCATTTGCGCAAACGGGTCTCTGTGGCCTTTAATCGGTTTACAACTGTACAATTACTGTATTATTTTAAATATTTACACTGTATTCCAATATTTGTTTTATGATTAAGTTCACATTATTATAATGGTGTTTATAATTTATATATAGAATATTGATAAAATACTCATAAAATACCCAAGGATAATTAATATTTTAACTACAATTTCAGACATTATTCCATGTATCCTGAACAGGTCTTCTACACAAAAAAGTTGTGTCAATTAACATGCTTAGTTTAAAGTATTTCGATTGAAAATTGAATTACGATAGTCCTGCAGAATCGAAAGAATTAATATATAAAATCAACACAAAATTTTGTATATAGAGTTAAGTATCCATAGAGGATCCAATTTAAATATTAAGTATGCATCCTATACTCCTTTACAAATGGCAATTATAATCAATTATATTGCGGACGCAGTGTCGCGACGCAATTGGCGTAGTTTATCGAATAAGCCCCGCTTTGCCGGATGATACTTCATTATGCTCTTTGTTTTCAGGGTCCAATTAGAACAGTCAGTCACCAATTTATTGCCACTTATTAAGATAGAAGCCTCGATACAGTTAGGGAATGTTCTAAACGAGGAAACGGAGGTTCGATGATAATAATAGTTTGGTTAGCCAGGAGAGAAACGATCATAGGAAAATCTGTAGTAATAATATAAAGCTGAAGAGTTTGTTAGTTTGTTTGTTTGTTTGATCGCACTTATCTCAGGAACTACTGGTTCGATTTGAAAAATTCTTTCAGTGCTATATAGCCCGTTTATTGAGGAAGGCTATTGGCTGTGTATGTACCACGGGCGAAGCCGGAGCGGACCGCTAGTATGTGATATGTATCTTCAGTTTCCATTAGAAATGAAAATACTATGGTAGTAGGAGACTAGGTATTCTGTTATTCTGCATCTCTATCAGTATCAGCTCATACACGATTTAGATTATTAATCAATTGTTATTAACTACACACTGTATCCCCACCTACTTCGAGTTTGATTTATCTCCCTGATTCTGCCACAAAACATTACTATGTAAGATCTTCCCACGTGTGTTTGAATAACGAGTATTTCTCGCTAGACATGGATGCTATGTTCAATTAATGTTTATCGATTATTGCTTTTCAATTAAACTGTAGGAAAACAGTCTCGGAATAAGCAAACGACTCAATTTGCGCTAAGCTTCTAGTTACAAAAGCCTAGTAGTTAAGAATAGGGCCAGTAATTTTATGAGTTACTTCGATCGAGTTCATTTACAACCTTTTGTATCACACTTGTAGAAACTTACTTGATTTAAAATTGTAGGTTTAATTTATATTATACTATCTGTGTTTTAAGCTGGATCAAGTACACATGGTGTGCAAATTTGATTAAAATCGGTTGAGTAGTTTAGGAGTCCATCCCGTGACACCTAATTACATAATTATATTAAGATTATAATACGAAAAGATAACATAGGTCTACAATTCACTTTTTTTTGTGTTGCCCTGGATATTTGCATTATTTTTCTTACATTTATGTGTTTGAGTGTCGAACATATTCATGAAAGTATTGAATGTGATGTTATTTTTTTAATTTTTTTCGTATCTCGCATTTTGAAAATTAATTACTGCTGGTCTTTAAAATGAGATTGTCCATTGAAAAAATATAAAAGAAAAGCTTGTAAAAGGCGTTTTATGGAAAGTAACATGTTTTATTCTCTATTTACTTCGATATATTATATTTTCTCCGAAAAAACCTGACATTATAAATATGTATGTTATTTGGTTTCTTGTTTTCCAATTTTTCTAATAATTAATTTTTCTAATATTGAACAGAAAACGAGCGCAAATCTTGCAAACCATTAATAAAGCAATTGTGAGTATAAATACACAAAAATTCAATCTCATATCTTGGGCAACAAAATGACTAGACTAGTGTAATATAAACATATAATTATCGTTTTCAGTAGGTGCCTCATACTAATATTATAAAGACGCTTTTGAATTTGTGACTTTGTGAGATTGTAACGAGTTATATCCGATTCAACTGAACCGATTTTTATAACCTTTTAGCCAGTAGACAGGCAATAGACAGCCACGTTGTCTGTGAGTGTAATTGGCTAATATTTATTTTATTTTTATTCCGTTACAACCTGGACAAACAAATTTTTCATATAATATTCATATATAACTAGATAACAACATCGCATAACTTAGGCATAGATTACTTTGGTTCGTGTGGATAATTCGGTTCCCTTTTAATCGTAGGCCTGTAACAGGCTACTGCATATTATCTTTTATGATGCCTCGTATAATATGGGTCAATATGATATTGCGAACTGCAACGTAGGTTCTTCAATTTTTATTCAATCAATTATTTATCGTTCTTAAATTACACGTCATTGCCAATAAGTACTCAATATGCGTCTTCAAATATAAATGACAAGCGAACCAACGTAGCATTTGTGTGTTTTAAAGAACCAATTTTAACATTACAAGGACCGTCGGCTGAAATATTAGCTATATGAAATGCAGTGCCACAAACAACTAATTTAATTGTATTGCTTATTCAATCATTTAGTAATCTTTTAACTTATGATTTTCGTATTCGTGTGGTGATTCCCAAAAATTGTAACGTTTGTAATGTCCTTACATGGGTGATTTGATTAAAATCTGCAAATTTTTTGGGAATCACAATAAAAAAAAAAACATTAGATTTGCTAAATAACTTAATAATTTTTGTAGTATTGACTAGTGTTGGGGAATGCATAGACTAATAAGACCTACTTGGCACAGCGGTTAACAAATAAGTGTAGAACCGAGTGGTTCTCAGATCCATTCCCGGTGGGGACTCACAAAAATATATCTCGGTCTGCCAGGACACAGAAGACTATCCATAAAAAATCAATCATTGAAACAGATGTATATCATCTGTCCCACATGTCTTCTACACCGGACTTCACATTTATAGAAAAATAAGCTAAGCTTTAATTTCAGCTTCTATGTATTAAAATGTAATTGGCAGTTTACCCTTGTATTTGAACGAAAGCTTTAGCGTCTTCTCTTTCTCTTTTGCCCACAGTTAAATTCAACAAATTGGACAAATGCTTGCGACTGTTTCAACTGAAGTAAATATAAAGATTCGTGAGTTACCAAACCGATTGGTTAGTCTAAAGTTTTTCACAATAGAAGCCCTTACTTCAGAGACAGCTGGACTCAATTTCTCCCAGTCTACATACGCTACAAGACAGTCATATGTCGTGTGGCGGTAATATAATTGCGATCGGCGCCGCCACGATTGCATATCAATGTAAGTTGTTCAATTGTAATTGAGAGTATTGCTGCGACCATATTGGCATTTATTCTATTAGAGCTGATTGAGCCCATGCAAATGCCTTATAGATTGTACATTGATATATTTCTTCGGCTTCAAGACGCTGCGTATCATATTACTTATCAATTAAAGTATAGTGATAGTTGAAGACTTCATATAAAACTAGCTGCGCCCGCGGTATCACCCGCGTAAGTCCGTATCCCGTAGGAATATCGGGATAAAAAGTTGCCTATATGTTATTCCAGTTGTCCAGCTATCTACGGACCAAATTTCATTGCAATCGGTTCAATAGTTTTTGCGTGAAAGAGCAACAAACACACACATCCCTACAAACTTTCGCATTTATAATATTAGTAGGATTAGTAGGATACTAGTAGATTTCAATTGCTTCTTGTTTATTAATTAAATTGAAACTTAATTACCGAATATAATAACATCGAGACGAATTCTTTAAGGGATGAGTGTCATATTTTAAGTTTAAAAATTAAGAAATGGTTTCTTCATTTTTTTTAATTTGCAAATGCCATTTCTCTAGGTGTAATTTAATAGACTGTTATGTTAAATTTTTGTTTGTTTTTCATGAACGTCGCAACGGAGAGATTTTATTATATTGATGTGTCTGAAGATAGAAGACTAGAGAGTGACAAAGACTATCTTATACGTCGATGTAACATCTAATTAGATTATAATTAGGTACCGACGTTCTGAACTTGGACATTATTTTAGACTAGATTTAGACACTCTCTACTTTTTACTTTATTAATAGTAAAATAAACATGTGGTTAAGCGAACCACGAACATAAATTGATTGTTTTTAAATTCCTGAATGAATAATTCATATTATAACAATCAACAACCAAAACCATCATACAGATACCTATATGTATTACGTATATGTAATTTAATTTACATGACATTTAATTAGACTACATTTTAGTAACAAATCTCTACATCGAGTAATATATTTACAACTACCTGCGTCCTCAATAAAACTATGGCTCTAGTTATCAGAAAACTCTCACACGCAATCGAAATATAAGTAAAGGTAAAAATTTTCCCAAGGTTCGACATCTATTTTAAGTCTACGTCACGGTAATACAGTATAACCGTGTCTACGCAACACGTGACATAGAGCATTACTTATAATATGCATATATTTACACTTAGGTAGAGTCCCTTCGGTATTTTTCCTCAACTACCTTCATTTTTTTAAATAATACCAAAAAATTTTGAACCCCCTATGGTAGAGTCGGAACTCTACAAAATAAAATAAACACCATACGAAATGCACCGTTACACCAATGCATCTCTCACTTTGGCAAAAATTCATACTAAAGTCTAATGACAGATTAAAAATAAATTGAAGCGTGCATCTTAAATGATTAATACGCCGCCACATATTACTTTGATACCAATTACAAAGTACAAACTCGCAAAGCGATCGCTTACGCACCGCTTAACTTACGTCTCACCGTGATCACATTAACGTCATCCTAATTACCTTATTAGCGTCTGAAAATATTTTGTTGTAATGTAGGCGGGAACTTTTCCCGCCTTAGCACGTACGAAAGAGCGCGGTCACCGCGCTAACATCACGTTCCAAAACACGACCGCGTACGATGCGCGTCACAGCACGACTGAAGCGTTGCTCGAATACCGAACGGCGAGTAATCGTTCTGAAACCGCCCTCAGCAAACAAAACCCCACCCGCTAAAGCATTTTAGCACGAAACTCCCTTCCCCCGCGCTGATTTAATAGCGAACGCGGGCACTGATTCACTTAGAACGCGACTTTGCCTTCTCTCTCTGTGCGCGCCTGTCTCGCTCGCTCGCCTTGATTCTGAGACGATGGAAAGAGACAACGACGAATACGGATTCTTTCTTTCAATTTGCATGCGGGGGTATCAAACTTTATGTCCTCGTTTCGTAAATTATTTATACGTTTGGAAATACTTTTAACGGGTACTGAAAAAGATTGGGAATGAATGAGCTGACTTAAGGGACCGGTGGGCTGGATTAGCGCACCGCTCTAATTGTATTTGTGCCAACTTTGAAACTTAATTTCAGTCATGCTTCAGAATTCGCTTGCTTTAATCATCTACGTATTCATATTATGAATAAACCACCTATCATAAATCGCGGGTGGATTTTAATGGAATTGTTTTTTGATATTTAGTAATTTCTTGTGTTTAATTTTACGCGAGTATTAACATTTAGAAATTAAGGACTTTTTAACGGATATCAAACGCGATTTATTCAATATATTATTAATCCGACATTTCGAACACTTTACAGCGAGCGTGGTCACGGGGAGACTGAATACTTGTCCATTTCTTGCATTTAAAATCATACTTTATCATGAATTTCATTTTTGGAATTGTGTTTTTATTAATTCGGACATACTTATTGCTTGATTAAATGAGGTATTGTAGAGTCGATGTTTTATATGATAACTCCATATTTTTACGGCTTAAGTTGTTTTATAATTTTACATGACTGGTTTCTATCAAATAATAAGGAGTGTGTGAAGGCACAATCTATGCCATATAATTGTAGGTACCTAGGTATATGTTGTGTATCAAACTAATTAAATATAAAATGTAGAGTCAACGGTCAAATTAATAACTTAAAACTCAATCTCAAAAATTTATTTATTTAATTACACTTCTTTTAGAAGCACTTTTGAATCGTCATAACATAGTTTTAACATTTACCACCGGTACGGAGAGCTGTTTCTACAGAGAAAAGCTGGCAAGAAGCTCTGTAGTTACTCTTTTAAGAACCATAAAATTAGAAATTTCAGTATCTGCATATTTTGACCCAATTTTATTAGAAATACTTAATTTGAATCTATGAAATATATTATGTCCTCTTTTATAACTTAATTCAACCACTGTATAAATGGTAAATAGTACCTTGCAATCATTGAGTAAACCAACAAATAACTGATAATAAAGACTACTTTTTTATATCACATTCGGTAATGGAGCTGGTGGGTCGCCTGATGGTAAGCGTTACCACCGCCCTGAACATTTGGAGAGGCGTAAGGTCGATTGCAGACTTTACGCCTCTACAAATGGATGCCGACTTCAAATTGGAAAGGAATTTAGAAAGGATTGGCAAGAGGAGTAAAGTAAAGGACTGGCAAGGGTAAGGAAAAGGATACAGGCCTATATATATTTCATAACATCTTTAGATTCATATTTATAACCACATTTTTTTTATATTAAACCATTTCATTACATCCATAACCACACAACACTCACGTTTATAATATTAGTAGGATGTATATTCCGGGGGCCTATTTCCTTCTCCTAGCCCTTCCCAGTCCATTCCTTCTTTTCAGTCATCAATCCTTTCCTTATCCCTTATCCCTCAAAAGCGGGCAGCGCATTCTCAGAGGTCGGAGCCTCTGCGAATGTTCATGGGCGATGGTGATCGTTTACCATCAGGCTACCCACCAGCTCAATTGCCAGCTATGACATAAAAAAAATGTAAACACAGAAATGAATATTGCAAATAAGTGTAAATTAGTGTTTTCTTCATATTATGAAGAATGTTACGAATAAAAACCGTGGTGGCTCTAGTGCTAGGGCATTTGGCTTTAATCGAAAACTCGGAGGTTCTAGAAATAAATAGATTACACCACCACCGATCACCACAGCTCAAGATGGTGAAGGAAAACATTATGAGAAAGCCTTAGACGTTTGACGACATGTGACATCTGCCAAACCGCACTTGGCCAGCGAAGTGGATTATGGCCTGAACCCTTATAGACCTGTATCCCTGGAGTAGAAGTATGAGCTGATGATGATGAAACAACGAAACATATTTACGTAAGTGTTTATCGCAAACAAAGTACGTAAGTATCAATATTTAAATTCACATGTAATAATGTTAGTTTTATAAGTACCAATCTTTTATTTATATTAAAATGTATATAATCTTATTTAAAGTTCACACAGCGGTGCTTACAATTAAAGTGACGATTCTATACAGTAGATGCCTACAAAATAGGTTAATACAATTCATATAAAACAAATTTTGTCAATTCTTGTAATCCAAATAACTTGAAATAAACAATTATTGACTTCATGAAATATTTTTACAATTAACGATTAAACGGCGAATATTCATCACAATAAGAAATTATTATCAAATGTTACCTATTTTCCTGTTTTTAGAGCCGGAGGCCTATTTCTTGCTCCTAGACCTTCCCAGTCCATTCCTTCTTTCCAGTCACCAATCCTTTCCTTATCCCTTAAAAGCGGGCAGCGCACTCTCAGAGGTCTGAGCCTCTGGGTTCTTATGTTCATGGGTGGTGATGATCGTTTACCATCAGGCGAACCACCAGCTCAGTTGCCCGCTATGACATAAAAAAACTACATATTATTTATTGTTGTCAACTTCACAGGATAACTGTCAAATGAGTACTGCTAGCATAAAAACTTTGTAAAAACATTTGCTATTGTTTTTATTCATAGATTTCTAACGTTCGTACAATAGACAAATGTTTGCGTTCTAGTATAGAAAATGCATTTGCAAATGTCGTCCCATATTTGTGGGTCTGTGTATGCGTACGAATATGTGTTATGCTGTTTAAGCTAAAGAGGATTTTAATTAAACCGCTTTTAGGTACTAATTTTGTATGACGTTTGAAAGTTAGTATTGTCTAGCAACACGATGCTGAAAGGCATAACACTTACCTATACCATGCATTTAGGGACGGGATTTAGGGAATAGTCGAAAATAAAAAAATTCTTAGAAGTTTGTTATAAATCAAAATGGTATAATTGCTTGTCATCGTGTGTGCCAATTGGCACGATATAGACCGAACGTTTTAATAAATTTATTTATTTACAAACAAAATTTTCTTCCTTTTTCAGAAACTTTCAGGAGTGCAAACTAATTAGGTACTGAAATATTTAATGAACGATCAACCATCAAAACCGAATAGCGATCCCGTGCCAATAAACCTTACGCGAAATCGGATTAAACAAAGATATCTGGTAGCAGTAAACAAATCTTAACTAAGGTGTAAGTGACAATAAAACGCGAGCTTACCTCGGGGCCGTCTTGCAGTGGAACGGGAGGGGGGAAGGGGAGGAGCGATACACCCGTCCCGCTCGCACAACCCGACTCGCGCTCATCCGTTTTATTTCTTGTTTGTCCATTGCGCCTACCCCATTTGCTACATAATTTATTTGAGCGAGCAACACTTAAAAAATTGGCTCTACGACTCAAATGGAGTTTGCGGGCGCCGAGGACTCTCGCAAATGAAAATAATATGGTAAATTATATTCATTTGAATGGCCGTTTCGTAATCGCCGGTTTAATGGCGCGTGATAGTCGCCGCCGCCATTGTCCGTTTTCCATTTACGCGCCAAATTTATTTTCCGTGCTTTTATCGTCGCACTCGTTTTTATTACCATAAGCCACCCCTATACATATTCATTGTATGATTTCTGCCTTATTTGAAAACTACATAGTTCATAGTTGCTGAGACTTCTTTGTTTTGTCACATAAAAATGACATAAAAGGGATGTAGGACATTTGGAAAGTACACATTATTAGGTACCTAAATACAGTAGACGTTTTTGACATGTTACATTTATTATTGGAGCTGATGAGTTTGTATTTCAATTATACAACTGAAGATCCGTTTTGTTTTCTTCACCCTTTCCAGTCCATGTTATATCTCCAGTGGTCTATCTTTTGCTGATCCCTTTCCCCTTAAAAGCAGGCAGCGCATTCACAGAAGCACAATTTGTATGTAGTGTTGCCCAAATGCAAGAACAAGACGAGACTTAGCCAGTCTTGGTCTTGGTCTTGCGCCAATACACCTGATCT